>NC_092263.1:4683914-4983914 GCF_036320965.1 Panulirus ornatus | reverse complement strand
CCTCAGACACCTGCCCTAGAGACTGACCCCAAACACCTGCCTTAGTGGCTGACCTCAGACACCTGCCCTGGGGAAGGCCATCACAAAACACATGAAGAATATTCTATCGTCGAAGCTGAATATCCTCCGCCAACAACTGTTTATTCCTAATAATATTCCAAGAAATATCCTTCCTAATATTGTTGGTTATCAGAAAGAACTCGTTGTTGCTCTGTGTATATCCCGACACATGTGAATTGAACTTTGACTCCGCCGCGAAATCCCTTTTGAAAATAATGTAAGTGTCTGTATAGAGTTCTTTGTGGTGTGGCCAGCGTGGCGGACTCAGTAACATGCCCACCCTCCCTGGTTCTCTGAAATAATAAACACTTTTTCCATGAAATAATAGAGAGGAATCCAATGACGTTGGTGATGTTGCCTGCATAGTGCAGGGCTCCTGCCCACACCAGCCTACCCTGACACACTGGAGGGCCTCCCACCCCACATACAATTTGAAGCCTCACGTACAGCCTACAACCTCACGTACAGCCTCACGTACAGCCTACAGGCTCACGTACAGCCTCACGTACAGCCTACAGGCTCACCCCCGCGTACAGCCTACAGCGTAGCATACGTATGTAACCCTACATACAGCCTACAGCCTCACATACAACCTGTAGCCTCACACACAGAGCCTGCAGCCTCACATGCAGAGTCTGTAGCCTCACATACAGAGTCTGTAGCATCACTTACAGAGCCTGTAGCATCACTTACAGAGCCTGTAGCCTCACATACAGAGCCTGTATACTCACATAGAGAGACTGAAGCCTCACATACAACCTGTTCCCTAGAACGCAATTTATCATCGTGTTCCTACTGTATATTGCTACTTAACTGCTCTCTCTCTCTCTCTCTCTCTCTCTCTCTCTCTCTCTCTCTCTCTCTCTCTCTCTCTCTCTATATATATATATATATATATATATATATATATATATATATATATATATATATATATATATGTATATATATACCTATCTATCTATCTATCACACAAGGTAATGGCCGGTTTTGGATTGATGGATTTGAAAACAATCGGTGGACAGGTTACTATAGCAACACTAACAAGCCAAGGACCCTGCCAGATAATCCTCTTACACTAACATTTAGCATTTTTCCCTTCCAGAAGATAACATGAAGAATATATCAGTTGTTCACGTTTGTCTGCACAGAGACAAAGCATAAATTATATTATTATAAATTATATATAATAAAAATTATATTAATATATATATATAATGTGTGTGTATATATATATATATATAATATATATATATATAATATATATATATATATATATAAATAATATATATATAGGGTGGTATATATATATACTACCCTGGGGATAGGGGAGAAAAAATACTTCCCACGTATTCCCTGCGTGTCGTAGAAGGCGACTAAAAGGAGAGGGAGCGGGGGGGGGGGCTGGAAATCCTCCCCTCTCGTTTTTTTTAATTTTCCAAAACAAGGAACAGAGAAGGGGGCCAGGTGAGGATATTCCCTCAAAGGCCCAGTCCTCTCTTCCTAACGCTACCTTGCTAATGCGTGAAATGGCAAATAGTATAAAAAAAAAATATATATATATAATGATCACACTTCTCCGTGATGATAGTATGAAGGTGAAATCGCACTTCAGTAGGAGTTCATACAATTATATTCAACATGTAATTTTTCTATACATGTGGCACGACATGTTTCGTGGAGACAATCCACCTCATCATCAGGTGGTGCCAGTACTTAACAAGTTATTTAAATCCCAACATCACACTTGAGTCCCGCCGTCCAGCACCAATCTGTACAGACCAACCACTGTCCGCTTTGTCTGGCAGTAACCGTTGTAAGGGAGAGTGATTAAGGGGGGTCACGTGGCGGGGGTTGACCTGGGTAGCTGGGTGTGTCTTGAACAACTCTTTTTTTGTATTTCGTGTTTTGTCAATTCTCTCATAATGATTTGGTTAATGCTAGGATGGGCTTTAAAATTGCCTGGGGACAAATTAAAGTTCTTAGTATTAGCAATTAAGACAGATTCAATGACGTTACGTGTGACATAATCAGCAGAGGGGTATAGAATAACGGGATTTTCAAGATCTATGGCCAGGGTGATCATTTTCATGACAATGTTTAGCGATCGCATTTTTGTGGTCATCCCTGCGTACTGCATGACGGTGCCAATAACACATCTCGTTACAGTTTTACCAGTCTGGCCTATATAAATATATTTACATGACTTGCATTTGACGACGTAAACACTCCCAATTGTTGCATGATTTGGCCTACTATTTATTAAGGTCTTACTGATGGTGTTATTGTACTGGGAAGCAACATTACAAGCAATGTTTTTTAGAACACGTCATAGATTAGGTAAGTTGGGAGAATAGGGCAACACTAAACGTTTAGACATCCCATATATGTGCGTGTATATATATATATATATATATATATATATATATATATATATATATATATATATATATATATATATATATATATATGTATATTTTATTTTTTATTTTTTTTTGTTTTTTTTTCCGTTGTCTCCCGCGTTTGCGAGGTAGCGCAAGGAAACAGACGAAAGAAATGGCCCAACCCACCCCCATACACATGTATATACATAAGTCCACACACGCAAATATACATACCTACACAGCTTTTCATGGTTTACCCCAGACGCTTCACATGCCCTGATTCAATCCATTGACAGCACGTCGACCCCGGTATACCACATCGATCCAATTCAATCTTTTCCTTGCACGCCTTTCACCCTCCTGCATGTTCAGGCCCCGATCACTCAAAATCTTTTTCACTCCATCTTTCCACCTCCAATTTGGTCTCCCACTTCTCCTCGTTCCCTCCACCTCCGACACATATATCCTCTTGATCAATCTTTCCTCACTCATTCTCTCTATGTGCCCAAACCATTTCAAAACACCCTCTTCTGCTCTCTCAACCACGCTCTTTTTATTTCCACACATCTCTCTTACCCTTTCATTACTTTCTCGATCAAACCACCTTACACCACATATTGTCTGTCCTCAAACATCTCATTTCCAACACATCCGCCCTCCTCCGCACAATTCTATCTATAGCCCACGCCTCGCAACCATATAACATTGTTGGGACCACTATTCCTTCAAACATACCCATTTTTGCTTTCCAAGATAATGTTCTCGACCTCCACACATTTTTCAACGCTTTCGCCCCCTCCCCCACCATGTGACTCACTTCCGCTTCCATGGTTCCATCCGCTGCCAAATCCACTCCCAGATATCTAGAACACTTCATTTCCTCCAGCTTTTCTCCATTCAAACTTACCTCCCAATTGACTTGTCCCTCAACCCTACTGTACCTAATAACCTTGCTCTTATTCACATTTCCTCTCAGCTTTCTTCTTTCACACACTTTACCAAACTTAGTCACCAGCTTCTGCGGTTTCTCACCCGAATGAGCCACCAGTGCTGTATCATCAGCGAACAACAACCGACTCACTTTCCAAGTCCTCTCATACACAACAGACTGCATACTTGCCCCATTCTTCAAAACTCTTGCATTCACCTCCCTAACAACCCCATCCATAAACAAATTAAACAACCATGGAGACATCACGCACCCCTGCCGCAAACCGACATTCACTGAGAATCAATCACTTTTTCTCTTCCTACTCGTACACATGCCTTACATCCTCGCTTAAAACTTTTCACTGCTTCTAACAACTTGCCTCCCACACCATATATTCCTAATACCTTCCACAGAGCATCTCTATCAACTCTATCATATGCCTTCTCCAGATCCATAAATGCTACATACAAATCCATTTGCTTTTCTAAGTATTTCTCACATACATTCTTCAAAGCAAACGCCTGATCCACACATCCTCTACCACTTCTGAAACCACACTGCTCTTCCCCAATCTGATGCTCTGTACATGCCTTCACCCTCTCAGTCAATACCCTCCCATATAATTTCCCAGGAATACTCAACAAACTTATACCCCTGTAATTTGAACGTTTACCTTCATCCCCTTTGCTTTTGTACACTGGCACTATGCATACATTCCGGAAATCCTCCCCTCCAGCTTTTTACTTTTCCAAAGAAGAAACAGAGAAGGAAGCCAAGTGAGGATTTTCCCTCTAAGGCTCAGTCCTCTGTTCTAGATGCTACCCTCGATAATGCGGCAAATGGAGAATATATATATATATATATATATATATATATATATATATATATATATATATATATATATATATATATATATATATATATATATGTGTGTGTGTGTGTGTGTGTGTGTGTGTGTTGCCACCTCAACCCTTCATTTAAGGGTGTATAATCAGCCCATAGGCCCATTAGATCAGAAAAGTGAAGTAACAGCTTCTGTTAACAGAGACATTTGGGCTAGACACAGACCTTTCCTTACCATCTGGCGAACATCTCTTAACAGGTGACGGCAGCTTATAATAACACATTGCAATCAGCACTGGTTTGAATACCAAACTTAGGTTCATAGAATAACAAAAATATATTTAAATAATTGAAGTAAATATGTTCTCTCTGAACGTATACATATAACATATATAATATAATTTGTACAAAAACAATGTTTTCTCTATTTAGCTCACTTGGTCAGTCATAAGCAATATACTGGACCTTGATTTACAACATGATTATTGAAAATCACTAAGAGTATACAGATAACCTTATCCATTTATCAGACAAGTGTTGTACAACATCCTAACTATAACCTAAAACCAGAAAGAAAAACACAAAACATTACAATAAGTTTTTGATTTTTGCATATAAGTAATTTCTATGATTTCTCTTACATCCTACATCTTTCTTAGTCTCCCATGAGTTGTGAAAATAGTAAAGACACATACTATCAATTTACACACACTCAAATTAACAAGATTACTCATTTTAGCATACGACAATCAGACTTCAGAAAAGCATATTGTACCTTAACACAGAAAACTGAACAAAATATAATGGGTGACTGAAACAATCATTGGGAAAGAGGGGAGATGACTATCACAATATAGGCTCACTCCGTGCCCTAGGAGTCTCTGCTATCTTTTATAAGTCTTCCTCAGCGCTCAGGAAGCCAGCCACGTCCGCAGAAAGGGACCACAGGTCATAAACTTTTCTGTTGTGTGTGTGTGTGTGTTCTCTGTGCAGAGTGCAAAACAACTAAGTTGTCTGTGTTCGGTGTCTTGCTTATGGCAGTTGTATCGTGGGCATGAAGAGTCTTGGAATATTTTGAAGTTGTGTTTATAGTGTTGTAGTGATGGGTCGTGTCCAAGGCGTAGACGGGACATTGTGACTCGTGTTTGTCTAGGGAGTGTAGTTTCAGATAGGTGTATACATGTGTTGGCTTGGAGTTTAAGACAGAGTTGGGAGGTCGATTATCTAGTGCTAGTCTGGTTAACTCAGTGTGTATGAGGTTATTCTATGTTGTATTTGTTGGGAATGACGGGATCTGTAGGTAGACGTGCTGAATGCGAGGTAGAGATAAGTATTTATTTCTACTTTGGGATTAGTAGTTAGATGAAGAGAATCCAGTAGCGAGCATAATGAGGTGAGATTGTATTGGCAAAATCTTTGTTCTGTTGTGTAGGTGATGAACGCGTTTGGCTGTCAGGCAGCCAATGATTGTTCTGAGTGCACTATTTTGTGTTGTTTGAAGCCTTGTTATATTTGCTTTTGAAAGGATAGAGCAGCAGGCAGGTGAGGCATAGTTTGGAGTGGAGTGGATGAAATGTTTGTAGCGGATGCTAAAGGTTTCTTTTTCTTGTTCAAAACTGGTGCCAGTTAGTGATCTGAGGGCAATTAGTGTGTGTCCGTGTGTGTGTGTGTGTGTGTGTGTGTGTGTGCTGTGTGTTGATGTTTTTGGCTTTGGAAGTGAATGTCGTGTACTTATGTGATGCCTAGAAAGGTTGGTGTTTTATTCATTGAGTAACTCTATCTGGTCAAGGTGACAAGGTGAATGGAAGGTGTGAGCCGGTATTGTGTCAGCGTACTTACACTCACAGGGCCTCATCCATTCAGCATTCTCTACTGTCATCTTGAATTGGTGCATGTTCCCTGCATTATGTGTGTGTGTGTGTGTGTGTGTGTGTGTGTCTGTGCGTGTGTGTGTGTGTGTGTGTGTGTGTGTGTGTGTGTGTTAGTACTGAATGTATGTAGCATGTCTTTTTACTATTGTGTGTTTACGAACAAGCACACACACACACACACACACACACACACACACACACACACACACACACACACACACACACTAGCCGTTGCTATTTACCCATTTTTCGACCAACCGCAAAGGGCGGATGAACCGCTGGGATTGCCTGTGGACCGACTACTTCTCCCAAGAGTCGAACAAATGCGGGTCTAACCCAGGAGGGGCCGATACAGCAAGTTGACCCCCTCCTCACCACCTGTCCATTATCTATCTTACCTGGACTGACTACATATCAGTCACACATGGCCAACATACGTGGTAAACTGACCATCTGGTAGTTGGGTTGAGGTCACCACAGATGGCAGCACCAGAGACGCCCTGATCGCTATACTCGTTCTTGGGGAGACGTCTCCACACGTGAAATCGTCACATCCAGCCAGACACTGGCAACAGCTTATCTGCAACATTGTTGTGAGCCTCAGCTATAAAGCTGAAGGAAGGCATTCCACTTAGTGTTCACTTGGCTTCCAGGACCATCATTTTTGTTCACTTGGCTTCCAGGACCATCATTATTGTTCACTTGGCTTCCAGGACCATCATTATTGTTCACTTGGCTTCCAGGACCATCATTATTGTTCACTTGGCTTCCAGGACCATCATTATTGTTCACTTGGCTTCCAGGACCATCATTATTAGATTCTTGGTTTCCAGTAGCATCAGTATCAGTGATGAGAGATATCCATGTAACATGGAAAGGATGAAGATAGAGTCGACACTTTACCTCCCCAGGTCGCCATCCTCTCTAACACTGGCTGTACGTCCCCGTGGCTACACTCATACAAAGCGTTTACCCTCACCTCAGTCCTTCTCCATGTGCCTCCCGGGGACACACACACACACACACACACACACACACACAGTATATATGACAAGACTCGTTTAAAGAGACTTTCATCCTCAATGTACATCAACCCTTGTGTTCGCCCTGGGCGCCACTGGGCTCCACACTACCTCCCAGATCCAGGATGTTGTCTGAGGTCTTACAGAGTTCCTGCAGCTGTGACCGATCCTGATTCCATGCCGATAATCCATCTAGATTTACTTTGCTGAGATTTCTACCCAGGTATAACTCATGCGTTCGAGAAGGTGCCTCTGAATGCATCACTATATTGACTCATGTTTATATACTTTATCATCATAAACTCATGTCAACCACAATGAACACCTGGTTTAAGATTTAAGTTTTGTTTACCTACATATCATATAATTACCGTGTGCAAAGGACACACTTCTACCTGCCATTTGATGGCGGTCTATCATTAGCACACCATTAGAACGTCTTGTTGGCCTGTCTCTACACTTCAGTGTAGTGGCTCTCTGTCTGCTACCCTGGCACATCTCTTGACGTCACTTCAATATCGTCTAAGAAAGAAATTAGCACAGTTCTGGGCGTCACCTTAGCACATTTCCAAACGTCAGTTCGAATATTATCTCAAGACTCGTATCTACCGGATCATCGCGTCGAATAATCGAGACAATGTTTCGAGTCCTTGACTCACTGGATCATTTTCCCGAACCAGTCAGACCGGTGGAGACTCCCTGACATACTGGATCATCGTGCCGAATCAGTCAGGTCGGTGCTTCGAATCATTCAAGACAGTGTTTTGGTTCCTATATTCACTGAATAATTGTACCGAATCAGTCAGGATGGTGTTTCGACTCCCTAACTCAATAGAACATTGTGCCGAAACAGTCAGGATGATGTGTCGTCTCCTTGATTCATTAGATCATTGTGGTGAATCACTCAGAACAGTGTTTTGACTCCTTGATTGACCGAATCATTCAGGACTGTGTTTCGACCCCTTGATTCACCTGATCATTGTTCTGAAGCGGCTGAGGCGTTGTTCTAACTGGTTCACTGTATCACAGCGCCGACTCAGTGAGGACAGAGTTTCGACTCCCAATAACGAAACTGGATGAACGTGAACACAGTGTGGCTACGTCCATAATGTTCACCTCGTCCACTGGTAATGCTGGAGTAATATCTACAAACCAGTGTTTGCAGAATCCTGTGTTACCCATCGGTGATATAAACAAACAAACGATATTGTTACAGTGTTGTAGTCTGGACCAGTGTTGTTGTTGTTATTGTTGTTGTTTGTAGTTTATGGGGTTGATGCTTGTTGCATGGTGGTGGGAGTATTATCATCATTTACCATTATTATTATCATTATCATTATTATCATTATCATTATTATCATTATCCTTATTATCATTCTTGCTTATAATGCAGTCCACGTGTACTTCTCCTCACCCCCCTTCCACCCCCCAAGTGAGCCAATGGTACGGTGCCACCACAACACATCCACCACAACACATCCACCACAACACATCCACCACAACACAACACATCCACCACAACACAACACATCCACCACAACACAACACATCCACCACAACACAACACATCCACCACAACACAACACATCCACCACAACACAACACATCCACCACAACACAACACATCCACCACAACACATCACATCCACCACAACACACCCACCACAAAGCAACACATCCACCACAACACATCATAACACACACACACACACACACACACACACACACACACACATATATGCCACAACACAACCCTCTGTAATACAACCCATCATAACAATTGACCACAACTCGCTACAACTGAGCAGGTCATCAAGCAAAGTGTCGGTATGTAAAGCTGTAGTGTCATATGATGTAAGGATAAGCTGCCAGCTTAATGACGAGACTAAAGATGTTTTCACAGTGGCAGACGCTCTTCCCCAGACACCTGGGAGGTCTGGCCTGGGGGAGGAGGTCTGGCCTGGGGGAGGTGGTCTGGCCTGGGGAGGTGGTCTGGCATGGGGGAGGAGGTCTGGCCTGGGGGGAGGTCTGGCCTGGGGAGGTGGTCTGGCCTGGGGGAGGTGGTCTGGCCTGGGGGAGGAGGTCTGGCCTGGGGGAGGAGGTCTGGCCTGGGGGAGGAGGTCTGGCCTGGGGGAGGTGGTCTGGCCTGGGGGAGGAGGTCTGGCCTGGGGGAGGAGGTCTGGCCTGGGGGAAAGGGGGACTAGCCTGGGGGAGGAGGTCTGGCCTGGGGGAGGAGGTCTGGCCTGGGGGAGGAGGTCTGACCTGGGGGAGGTGGTCTGGCCTGGGGGAGGAGGTCTGGCTTGGGGGAAAGGGGGACTAGCCTGGGGGAGGAGGTCTGGCCTGGGGGAGGTGGTCTGGCCTGGGGGAGGAGGTCTGGCCTGGGGGAAAGGGGGACTAGCCTGGGGGAGGAGGTCTGGCCTGGGGGAGGAGGTCTGGCCTGGGGGAGGAGGTCTGACCTGGGGGAGGTGGTCTGGCCTGGGGGAGGAGGTCTGGCCTGGGGGAAAGGGGGACTAGCCTGGGGGAGGAGGTCTGGCCTGGGGGAGGTGGTCTGGCCTGGGGGAGGAGGTCTGGCCTGGGGGAAAGGGGGACTAGCCTGGGGGAGGAGGTCTGGCCTGGGGGAGGAGGTCTGGCCTGGGGGAGGAGGTCTGACCTGGGGGAGGTGGTCTGGCCTGGGGGAGGAGGTCTGACCTGGGGGAAAGGGGGACTAGCCTGGGGGAGGAGGTCTGGCCTGGGGGAGGTGGTCTGGCCTGGGGGAGGAGGTCTGGCCTGGGGGAGGAGGTCTGGCCTGGGGGAGGTGGTCTGGCCTGGGGGAGGAGGTCTGGCCTGGGGGAGGAGGTCTGGCCTGGGGGAGGAGGTCTGGCCTGGGGGAGGAAGTGTTCTGACATCATGAAAATACTGTATCATTAAAATGATAATTTCAATATAAAAGAATTATTATTGAATCAAAGTCTGGTTTTGTTTGTTTTGTATGTTGTCAGATTGTCCTTGTTACATCATTCTGTTTGTGAGGAGTTTGATTTGTTACCTGGATTTAATACTGTATTGTTTACTGAATAGAATTTGGAATCAATGAATATATGTATTTGAAAGGTAATTCTTGTGTGACTACTGAGGTGGAATTGTAACTTGCACCTGAGCTGTGCGGATCCTTATGTTGTTTTCTTTCATGTGGTGTTTGAAAAGAAGTATTTCTGATGACGAGATGATAACGTGTCATCCGGTTTCGTAAGTAATGACTCAGAGCGTTACTGTGTGTTCGTACTGCCTTCGTTGTGAAGGTTAGAGAATTACTGGGTTAAGTCAGGGTTATGCACACCAGAAATTGTCGACTCAAAATATCATTGATAGATATAGTATTTTGATACATAAGAATCTTTTAAGGTGTAAAAGAGAGAAAGTAATGTATCTACAAATTCACTGTCTCTTGTCTTCTTAATTCTAGATCTTATGTTTGAAATTTATGCTGTAGTTTGAACGGTTTTATGGATTCATAGTTGTTTCATTCGACTTCAGAGAACTTTATGAAACTTTAAGTTATACAGTTAATTCTTTACCTGCATTTTTTGTTTTGAGTGAAACATTATGATAAATAGAATAATAATTGATAATGTACAATGTAGTTGGTCAGAAAAGGGAAATATGATAATTCATTTCGAATATTGTGGTCTGGGAGAATCGAAGCGAGCTCGGTCCATGCGGTTTGCTGTTTCGACTTCCACGAGCGTTCCTGCTTCACATGCTGGTGATCAGTCATTTCATCAGTGACTCCTAGTGTTTACAGACGTGCTACCTCGCCAGTCCTGATACTTGTAACACTAACACGACGATGGCGATGTGGAACCATCAAGAAACAACACCACCCACCACACAAGGAGGAGGAGGCTGATTGGTTCACTAGGGTAACCGACCAAGCGTCTCTCGTGTTGGACTACAGCAGGACACATCGGTGGAGGGACACTGCTTCTGAGACCTGGTTGGATGCGGATGAGTTATGACTCATTACTAGACTCTGTGAGGTTCACCTGGAGGAGACAAGGAAGTAAGTTACTTTTAGGCTTGAAGTTAGGATTAAAAATGATGCTAATACCACTGACTACTGTGTGATAATACTGGTTAGGATTTAAGAAATCACAACCCATGGTTTCTAGAATCACAACCATAGTTATTGAAATTTGATGGACAAAACTTAACAGTTACAGTATACATATATTTTGATTTGTTGCATAGCAAGACATACATAGAAGTGATTTGTTATTATACATGTACTTGATAGCCCACCCACCTACATGCACATGTATATATATAAACTCCCACACGCACATTTATATAACTATACATTTCAACGTATACATACATATACACAGGCATATACATATGTACATATTCATACATGCTGCCTTCATCCATTCCTGCCACCACCACGCCACACATGAAAAACAGCACCCCCTCCCCCAGCGTGCGCGCGAGAAATCGCCAAGAAACAACAAAGGTCACGTTCGTTCACACTCAGTCTCTAGCTGTCATGTGTAATGCACCGAAACCACAGCTCCCTTTCCGCATCCAGGCCCCACAAAACTTTCCATGGTTCATCCCAGACGCTTCACATGCCCTGGTTCAATCCACTGAAAGCACGTCGACCCCGGTATATCACATCGTTCCAATTCACTCTATTCCTAACACGCCTTTCACCCTCCTGTATGTTCAAGCCCTGATTGTTCAAGATCTTTTACACTCCATCCTTCCACCTCCAATTTCGTCTCCCACTTCTCCTCGTTCCCTCTACCTCTGATATATATATATATATATATTTTTTTTTTTTTTTTTTTTTTTTTTTTTATACTTTGTCGCTGTCTCCCGCGTTTGCGAGGTAGCGCAAGGAAACAGACGAAAGAAATGGCCCAACCCCCCCCCCCCCATACACATGTACATACACACGTCCACACACGCAAATATACATACCTACACAGCTTTCCATGGTTTACCCCGGACGCTTCACATGCCTTGATTCAATCCACTGACAGCACGTCAACCCCTGTATACCACATCGCTCCAATTCACTCTATTCCTTGCCCTCCTTTCACCCTCCTGCATGTTCAGGCCCCGATCACACAAAATCCTTTTCACTCCATCTTTCCACCTCCAATTTGGTCTCCCTCTTCTCCTCGTTCCCTTCACCTCCGACACATATATCCTCTTGGTCAATCTTTCCTCACTCATTCTCTCCATGTGCCCAAACCATTTCAAAACACCCTCTTCTGCTCTCTCAACCACGCTCTTTTTATTTCCACACATCTCTCTTACCCTTACGTTACTTACTCGATCAAACCACCTCACACCACACATTGTCCTCAAACATCTCATTTCCAGCACATCCATCCTCCTGCGCACAACTCTATCCATAGCCCACGCCTCGCAACCATACAACATTGTTGGAACTACTATTCCTTCAAACATACCCATTTTTGCTTTCCGGGATAATGTTCTCGACTTCCACACATTTTTCAAGGCTCCCAAAATTTTCGCCCCCTCCCCCACCCTATGATCCACTTCCGCTTCCATGGTTCCATCCGCTGACAGATCCACTCCCAGATATCTAAAACACTTCACTTCCTCCAGTTTTTCTCCATTCAAACTCACCTCCCAATATATATATATATATATATATATATATATATATATATATATATATATATATATATATATATATTTTTTTTTTTTTTTTTTTTTTTGAAAACCTCTACAAAACTTCACCTTCGCCTCCACAAGATAATGATCAGACATCCCTCCAGTTGCACCTCTCAGCACATTAACATCAAAAAGTCTCTCTTTCGCGCGCCTATCAATTAACATGTAATCCAATAACGCTCTCTGGCCATCTCTCCTACTTACATACGTATACTTATGTATATCTCGCTTTTTAAACCAGGTATTCCCAATCACCAGTCTTTTTTCAGCACACAGATCTACAAGCTCTTCACCATTTCCATTTACAACACTGAACACCCAATGTACACCAATTATTTCCTCAACTGCCACATTACTCACCTTTACATTCAGATCACCCATCACTATAACCCGGTCTCATGCATCAAAACTACTAACACACTCACTCAGCTGCTCCCAAAACACTTGCCTCTCATGGTCTTTCTTCTCATGCCCAGGTGCATATGCACCAATAATCACCCATCTCTCTCCATCCACTTTGTTTTACCCATATCAATCTAGAGTTTACCTTCTTACACTCTATCACATACTCCCACCACTCCTGTTTCAGGAGTAGTGCTACTCCTTCCCTTGCTCTTGTCCTCTCACCAACCCCTGACTTTACTCCCAAAACATTCCCAAACCACTATTCCCCTTTACCCTTAAGAATGTTGGAGTGAAAAGAGTGGTGAGAGTAAGTGAGCTTGGGAAGGAGACGTGTGTGAGGAAGTACCAGGAGAGACTGAGTGCAGAATGGAAAAAGGTGAGAGCAAAGGAGGTAAGGGGAGTGGGGGAGGAATGGGATGTATTTAGGAAAGCAATGATGGCTTGCGGAAAAGATGCTTGTGACATGAGAAGCGTGGGAGATGGGCAGATTAGAAAGGGTAGTGAGTGGTGGGATGAAGAAGTAAGATTATTAGTGTAAGAGAAGAGACAGGCATTTGGACGAGTTTTGCAAGGAAATAGTGCAAATGACTGGGAGATGTATAAAAGAAAGGGGCAGGAGGTCAAGAGAAAGGTGCAAGAGGTGAAAAAGAGGGCAAATGAGAGTTGGGGTGAGAGATTATCATTAAATTCTAAGGAGAATAAAAAGATGTCTTGGAAGGAGGTAAATAAAGTGCGTAAGACAAGAGAACAAATGGGAACATCGGTGAAGGGGGCAAATGGGGAGGTGATAACAAGTAGTGGTGATGTGAGAAGGAGATGGAGTGAGTATTTTGGAGGTTTGTTGAATATGTTAGATGACAGAGTGACAGATATAGGGTGTTTTGGACGAGGTGGTGTGCGAAGCGATAGGGTTAGGGAGAATGATTTGGTAAACAGAGAGGAGGTAGTAAAAGCTTTGCGGAAGATGAAAGCCGGCAAGGCAGCGGGTTTGGATGGTATTGCAGTGGAATTTATTATAAAAGGGGGTGACTTTGCTGTTGACTGGTTGGTAAGGATATTTGATGTATGTATGACTCGTGGTGAGGTGCCTGAGGATTAGCGGAATGCATGCATAGTGCCATTGTACAAAGGCATAGGGGATGAGGGTGAGTACTAAAATTACAGAGGTATAAGTTTGTTGAGTATTCCTGGGAAATTATATGGGAGGGTATTGATTGAGAGGTGAAGGCATGTACAGAGCATCAGATTGGGAAGAGCAGTGTGGTTTCAGAAGTGGTAGAGGATGTGTGGATCAGGTGTTTGCTTTGAAGAATGTATGTGAGAAATACTTAGAAAAGCAAATAGATTTGTATGTAGCATTAATGGATCTGGAGAAGGCATATGATAGAGTTGATAGAGATGCTCTGTGGAAGGTGTTGAGAATATATGGTGTGGGAGGCAAGTTGTTAGAACCAGTGAAAAGTTTTTATCGAGGATGTAAGGCATGTGTACGTGTAGGAAGAGAGGAAAGTGATTGGTTCTCAGTGAATGTCGGTTTGCGGCAGGGGTGCGGGATGTCTCCATAGTTTTTTAATTTGTTTATGGATGGGGTTGTTAGGGAGGTGAATGCAAGAGTTTTGGAGAGAGGGGCAAGTATGCAGTCTGTTGTGGATGAGAGAGCTTGGGAAGTGAGTCAGTTGTTGTTCGCTGATGATACAACGCTGGTGGCTGATTCGGGTGAGAAACTGCAGAAGCTGGTGACTGAGTTTGGTTAAGTGTGTGAAAGAAGAAAGCTGAGAGTAAAACCATCTCACACCACATATTGTCCTCAAACATCTCATTTCCAGCACATCCACCCTCATCCGCACAACCCTATCTATAGCCCACGCCTCGCAACCATATAACATTGTTGGAACCACTATTCCTTCAAACATACACATTTTTGCTTTCCGAGATAATGTTCTCGCCTTCCACACATTTTTCAACGCCCTCAGAACTTTAGCCCCCTGTGACTCGCTTCCGCTTCCAAGGTCCATCCGCTGCCAAATCCACTCCCAAATATCTAAAACACTTCACTTCCTCCAATTTTTCTCCATTCAAACTTACATCCCAGTTAACTTGCCTCTCAGTCCAACTCAACATAATAACCTTGTGCTTATTCACATTTACTTTCAACTTTCTCCTTTCACACACTTTTCCAAACTCTGTGACCAACCTCTGCAGTTTCTCACTCAAATCAACCACCAGTGCTGTATCATTGGCGAACAACAACTGACTCGCTTCCCAGGCCCTCTCATCCCCAATGGACTGCATATTCGCTCCTCTCTCCAAAACTCTTGTATTGACTTCCCTAACCACCACATCCTTAAACAGCCATGGGGACATCACACACCCCTGCCGCAGACCGACCTTCACTGGAAAGCAATCACTCTCCTCTCTTCCTACTCGTACACTTGCCTTACATCCTTGATAAAAACTTTTCACTGCCTCTAGCAGCTTACCTCCCACACCATATACTCTTAAGACCTTCCACAAAGCATCTCTATCAACCCTATCACACGCCTTCTCCAGATCAATGAATGCTACATACGGATCCAACTGCTTTTAAGTATTTCTGACAGACATTCTTCAAAGCAAACACTTCTGAGACCACACAGCTCCTCCCCAATATGATGATCTGTACGTGCCTTTACACTCTCATTCAATATCCTCCCATACAATTTCCCAGGAATACTCAACAAACTTTTGCCCCTGTAGTTTGAAAACTCAATTCTATCCCCTTTGCCTTTGTACAGTGGCACTATGCATGCATTCCGCCAATCCAATGGCACTTCAACATGATCCATACATACACTGAATATCCTTACCAACCATTCAACAATACAGTCACTCCCTTTCTTGATGAATTCAACTGCAACACCATCCAAACCCTCCTCCTTTTCGGATTTCATCTCCCGCAAAGCTTTCACTGCCTCGTTTCCCTTAACCAAATCATTCTCCCTAAGCCTCTCACTTCGCACGCCACCTCGACCAAAACACCCTATATCTGCCACTCTATCATCAAACATATTCAACAAACCTTCAATATACTCAATCTCCTCATCTCATCACTACCTGTTATCACTAACCCCCTTCCCCTTGCCTCCTTCATCGATGTTCCCATTTGTTCCCTTGTCTTACGCACGTTTTTCACATCTCTCCAAAGCATTTGTTTATTCTCCCTAAAGTTTAACGATACTCTTTCAACCCAACTCTCATTTTCCCTCTCTTTCAACCCTTGCACCTTTCTCTTAACCTCCTGCCGCTTTATCTTATACATCTCCCAGTCGTTTGTCGTCCAAACGCGCCTCTTTTCTCTTTCACTAACAACTTTCCTTCTTCATTCCACCACCCACTACCCTTTCTGATCTGCCCATTTCCCACCGTTCTCATACCACATGCATCTTTTGCACATGCCATCACTGCTTCCCTAAATACATCACATTCCTCATCCACTCCCCTCGCTTCATTTGCCTTCACCCTTTGCCATTCTACTCTCAATCTCTCCTGGTACTTCCTCACACGTCTCCTTTCCAAGCTCACTTACTGTCACCGCTCTCTTCTCCGTACATTACAAGAGGTAGGGCCCCACGGGTGTAAAACTCCCGTAGAGTACAAGAAAGAGATGGGGTCCCACCAGTTTAGAACTCCCTCCCCGTACAGTACAAGAGATGGGGCCCCATCAATGTAGAACTCCCTCCCCGTACAGTACAAAAGATGGGACCCATTAATGTAGAACTCCCTCTCCGTACAGTACAAGAGATGAGGGCCCACTAATGTAGAACTCCCTCCCCGTACAGTACAAGAGATGAGGGCCCACTAATGTAGAACTCCCTCCCCGTACAGTACAAGAGATGAGGGCCCACTAATGTAGAACTCCCTCCCCGTACAGTACAAGAGATGAGGGCCCACTAATGTAGAACTCCCTCCCTGTACAGTACAAGAGGTAGGGCCCCACGGATTTAGAACTCCCTCCCCGTACAAGTGGAGAATTACACACAACACAATACGCTACTCTTCACTACAACATACTCATCATAACTCATCACAACACACTAACCACAACAAAACATACTAAACACCACAGCAGCACAACACTCGCCTCACCACAACACCACAACACTCACAACACTCACCTCACCACAACACTCACCTCACCACACCACAACACTCACCTCACCACAACACTCACTACACCACAACACTTACCACACCACAACACTTACCACACCACAACACTCACCACCACAACACTCGCCACACCATGACAGCACACGCCACAACACTCACCACACCACCACACTCACCACACCACAACACTCACCACACCACAACACTCGCCACACCATGACAGCACACGCCACAACACTCACCACACCACCACACTCACCACACCACAACACTCGCCACACCATGACAGCACACGCCACAACACTCACCACACCACAACACTCACCACACCACATTACTTACCACACCACAACACTCACCACCACAACACTCACCACACCATGACAGCACACGCCACAACACTCACCACACCACAACACTCACCACACCACATTACTTACCACACCACAACACTCACCACACCATGACAGCACACACCACAACACTCACCACACCACAACACTCGCCACACCATGACAGCACACGCCACAACACTCACTACACCACAACACTTACCACACCACATTACTTACCACACCACAACACTCACCACACCATGACAGCACACGCCACAACACCCACCACACCACAACACTCACCACACCACAACACTCGCCACACCATGACAGCACACGCCACAACACCCACCACACCACAACACTCACCACACCACAACACTCACCACACCATGACAGCACACGCCACAACACCCACCACACCACAACACTCACCACACCACAACACTCGCCACACCATGACAGCACACGCCACAACACCCACCACACCACAACACTCACCACACCACAACACTCACCACACCATGACAGCACACGCCACAACACCCACCACACCACAACACTCACCACACCACAACACTCGCCACACCATGACAGCACACGCCACAACACCCACCACACCACAACACTCACCACACCACAACACTCACCACACCATGACAGCACACGCCACAACACCCACCACACCACAACACTCGCCACACCACAACACTCACCACACCATGACAGCACACGCCACAACACCCACCACACCACAACACTCGCCACACCATGACAGCACACGCTACAACACCCACCACACCACAACACATACAACAGCTTGCCTGTTGGTCAGGAAAACGCTGTTAAAATATTCATGGAACTCGGTAAAAAAGAAAATTTAATTCGTGTTTTTCATTGTCTTCTATTAAATAGAAGGAAAAATTACAATTAAAACGTAAAATTTACGTTACGACAGGCAACATATTGGGAGGTCCAGCTGTACCAGTTACCACGTGCAGGACTGGCTGGTAGAGTTACCACGTGCAGGGCTGCCTGGTAGAGTTACCACGTGCAGGGCTGCCTGGTAGAGTTACCACGTGCAGGACTGGCTGATTGTTACCACGTGCAGGACTGCCTGGTAGAGTTACCACGTGCAGGACTGCCTGGTAGAGTTACCACGTGCAGGACTGCCTGGTAGAGTTACCACGTGCAGGACTGCCTGGTAGAGTTACCACGTGCAGGACTGCCTGGTAGAGTTACCACGTGCAGGACTGCCTGGTAGAGTTACCACGTGCATGCTTGCTGCAGTTACCACGTACATTACCTCAGTTACCACGTGGATGACCACATGCATGACTGGGTGGCGCTTCTATCATTTCCATCAGTCACATTTTACGTGACTGATGGAAGTAGACCACACACTGACCAAGACCTTCAGTTCTTGAGTCAGACATCCATCTATACTTACCATTTGGCTCAGCAGTAAATTCTCTACTACATTAATAAGACTGTAACTTCACACACACACACACACACACTTTCTCCTCAACTTGGTGTCCAATCATACATATATACATACATATACACTTGCATATATCTAAGCATTTGTATCAATTGTATTTTCCAAGTATCCATTTGTTATTACTTTTTATCCATCTTATATTTTCCATTCATACATACAGATGTACTATGGTCCATTACTTCCAGGTCATACATTCTGTACCTAACGTCGCAGTTTCCGATCACCTCCACATAATCTTGTATATACTACAACCAAGCTGATACTGAGGATCCATCTACACTGCAAGTTCTACGAGCGCAGCAGTGTACCACCTGCCAACCATTTCCTCGGGAACGTATGGTTATTGCTTCCCACAGTTTGTGTGTGAAGACCAGCCACACGAGGATTGACCGTTATGGTGCCTCCTTACTCCCAGCTGAGTATTGGAATTCCCTTCCTTCTTTTCTCTTTCCTTCTTCCCCTTTGAGGATAATGATGTAGTGATGATGATGTCGTGAATATGACCTTCCAAATGACCCATAAGAATGAAGATAAGGGTGTATTGAAGATGACGGTGTAGTGATAATGATATTTGCCTTAACCCATCAATGTTGAGTCAAAGGCCAAATGAAACATATAAACCTTGGTATAGTGCACATGAGTTTGACCTGGCCCATGAGGATCCAGTCATGTATATCTTCACTACACCATGTACAGCTGACCTGACCCGTATGGTTTAGATCAAGTGCCCTGGTTTAGTGATAGATGCATTTGACCTCATCAGTCTCGATGGTGTAGAAGAGATGAAAGTGTAGTGAAGAAAATATAGTTGAGATGAGAGGGTGGTTGATAAAGATGAGGGGTGTAGTGAAGATGAAGATGTAAATGAAGGCAAAGGTGTAGTGAAGATGAGTTCGTCAGAGTCCATCTCTGTAGTGAATATGATGGTGAGTGACAGTGAAGAGATGGATACAACATTCTTTCCCGAATGGTGTTTGTAGTTATTAAACTGGAAACAAGACGCACAAGGTATGAAGTAACAAATCAGCAACATAAACTACATTACGCAATATCGACTTGTGATTGCAATGATCATTTTACAGGTGAGCGCCGAGACCGAGGCAAGACAGTAGTACGCAATATCAGGTGAAATTAGCGTTTGAAATCATATTTTCTCATCTCTGGTCTCTCTCTCTCTCTCTCTCTCTCTCTCTCTCTCTCTCTCTCTCTCTCTCTCTCTCTCTCTCTCTCTCTCTCTCTCTCTTGTATTTCTGCGTCGATCCCTCGCCTTGCACTTCTCCCTTTGCTCTCTTTCTGCAACTTTCTCGATGTTTAACTCGTTCTACTACCTTATACTTCACAGTCGTACTTCTGCTTATCTATATCCATATAGAATACATTCACGGTTGCTGGTTCATCATATACATCGAGTGTATATGATGGTGAAGAATACAGGACACTGTATGTATGTATATACATATACGTGTGTGTATGAAGTGTATTGCTGTGTGTATTATGATAAGGATCAATGTCTCAGTTAAGAAGCTTAGAGAAGCATCCCTCGCGAGGGTAGGTGGTGGTGGGGCGCCTCACCCGTGTACTGACTAACCTTATCTGACCTCGGGGATCTTCATGTTGACCTTATCTGACCCCGGGGATCTTCATGTTCACCTTATCTGACCCCGGGGATCTTCATGTTGACCTTATCTGACCCCGGGGATCTTCATGTTGACCTTATCTGACCCCGGGGATCTTCATGTTGACCTTACCGACTTTCAAAGTGACTGGACCTCCAGCAGGAGACATGGCATACAGAAGGAAGGATCGTAATGGCTGGTTGTCTGTCATGGCTGGTTGTCTGTCATGGCTGGTTGTCTGTCATGGCTGGTTGTCTGTCATGGCTGGTTGTCTGTCATGGCATGGCCACCAATGAATGATTCCATAGTTTGTATCATTATAGTTCCCGAGAGACGAAGTGATCAGCAGTGTTGTTCTGCTTGTTATAATGTTGTTCATCCGTGTGTGTGTGTGTGTGTGTGTGATAGAGCCTGGCTTCACTGTTAGAGCCTGGTTTCATTGTTAGAGCCTGGTTTCATTGTTAGAGCCTGGCTTCACTTTTAGAGCTTAGCTTCACTGTTAGAGCCTGGCTTCACTGTTAGAGCCTGGCTTCACTGCACTGGGGATAATTTGTAGTACACAGGAGATAAAGGTGTTTCTTCTGGTCGTAATTAGTAGTTTACTTACGGTCGTGACGACCCCTGGTCTAGGGACGTTGTTATGACTGTCTTAAAACCATCTTTTTTTTTCATCTATTCAAAAGACGTTTTCAGTGGAGCAGGAGGAGTTCCTCTTCCCCACCGTAGAACATAATGTTGATCGCACACCTCGGATCTCTCCTCCATTAGGACATACACTTTGTTTACCCGAGCATAATATTGGTTCACTGGAGCATATTCTGTTGGCTGTGGCCCGTGCTACCGTCAGTACAACATATTTCACTCCTCAATAAACCTTACTGTTAGTCAGTTGAAAATTACTTATAAATGTGTTGCTTTCCTCACACACTTGACGAATCAACGTTCGTGTGTAAAGTGAGAGTAAAAAGTGAGAAGCATTTTATAAGTGTACAAGTTTGCGTCTGACACGAAAACGTTGCGCACTGAGGCATTCAGCGCAACAAACACATGACACTGAGCGTGCGTGTGTGTGTGTGTGTGTGTGTGTGTGTGTGATCAGGGAAACCGAGTCATGATGTTTGGTGGATAAGTAGAACTCAGTGTTACAGAGCAGTCGACTCGATCCACTAAGAGTACAGTACATGGCATTAGTTGATGACTTTGATTACTGGAGATTAAGGTGACGAATCCTGCCTAGGTTACGACTCTGGACACTGAACGGAGCGTTTCCATCTTCCATGTCGTCCCCCGTATATCATCAGAGCCCGCGGGTCTGCTCATTTACTTCTGTGGATGTGAATCTTCAAGTATAGGACGGTATGTTTATAATGCCAGTAGAGGATCGTAGGAGTGTTACTGAAGTACAGGAACGTATTGCTTCTTTGATAGTGACTGAACGCAACACAGGCTAAAGATGCCCCACTAGACGACCATATCAGGTAACAATTAAAAGAGAGAAAATAACTAGGGCTCTGCAGGTGTATGTAGACGTGACCCCAGAAGGTAGAAATGTTATAGGAAAAAAAGGAAAGAGAAAAGGAGGAAGATAATTCTACAGCTTAGCTCTACACAGGAAGAGAGTCATCGTAACGGTTAATCCTCGAGTGGTCTCTAAACAGAAACTGGGAAGCAGCAGCCAGAGGTGTGCCCTGGGTCCACCTGGTGGAGACGACACATGCTCATACCCCACCCCACCCATATCCCTAACCTTAGTGACCACTCTCCTAATATTCTGGATCTGTTTTCTCTGGTCCATCCCGCTGTACCTACACAATCTCGCCTCCAGTTGGTTCATCTGCCACATTTTCATAAGTGTATCTATTTTAACAGCACCTCCCCCTCCAGCAGCCCCTTCATACGTGAATATTGGCATTTCAATAAAGCTGACTAGAATAACTTTCGAAAATTCTCTTCTGATTTCCATGGGTAAATTACTGTCTCATGTGGTGATGCTTCCGTCTCCACCAAGGTATAGCAGAAGTTATTGTTGCGGGAATGGAAGCATTTATCCCCTCTTCCTCCAAGACGACCTCCTCTTCTAAACCATGTTTAATTTAGACAAGGGATCAGGCATATCGGGCGTGGAAGAACTCTCCTTTCTCTGGCTCCCACTCAGCTTTTATCACTGCCTGTGATCATTGTATGTTATCCGTGAGGCAAGAGTTCCTTTATTCAAAGTTGGTGCGATAACCTCTCCTCGTCATCCACTGATAGATCCCTCTGGTCTTTAGCTAAGGGCATCACGAATAATTTCTGTCGCTCTACTTTTCCTTCACTTTTCTGTTCTGACTGAACTAAAGCCGTCTCTCTAGTAGACAACGCAACTCTTTGGCTCCCGATCTCGTCTCACTCTACTTTGGATGATCCTGATGCTCCTTTTACTCACCCTATGCAACTTCCCGTAGTCTCTTTTCGAACTGTCCGAAAAGCGCTTCTCTCTCTGGACGCAAGCAAGGCTTATGGTCCTGGTGGCATTCATCCCCATGTACTGAAAAAGTGTGCTTCTGAACTTGCACCTGTGCTTGCTCGTCTGTTCCGTTTTGTTTAAAAACCAGAACTTTTCTTATTCTTAGAAGCATGCGTTGCTACATCGTATGCTTAAGAAGGGTGACCACAATGATCTCTCTCTGATCACTAGTATGGTTTCCGTAAGGCGAGATCCACTGGTGATATTCTTTCCTATATCACTAATGTCTGGTCATCATCCCTGAAAGATTTTTGGGAGTTATATGTAGTTGCCCTTGACATATCAAAGTCTTTGCACAAGATGTGGCATCGGGGTCTCGTCTCTAAACTCCCCTTTTTTGGCTTCCCTCCCTCACTTTGCTCCTTCATATCTAGCTTCCTCTCTGGCCGATCTTACCCCGTGGTGGTTGATGGATCTGCCTCCCCTTCCTCCATCAACAGCGATGTCCCTCAAGGTTCTGTCCTGTCCCCTACACTTTTTATCTTTTTTTTAACAACGATTTCCTCTTTTCCACAAATAGTCCAGATGCACACACAAGCTGAAGACTTAACAGTGCATTCATCCAAATCCTTCAGTTCTGCTCCTACTTTCACTTAGTCTTTATCTCGTCTCGACAAAACTTCCTCAATAAACTTGGACAAGATATCTTAGTGGCGTTGACGAGATCTGGTTAAATCTAATGCCTTCATGATCCAGTTTCAATCCATATTTCGATCGGATATTCCTTATCACTTAACTTTAGCTTTTGACGGTTCTGTAATTTCACCTTTTGACTCGGTGAACATACTTGGTATTACTGTAACATCCATTCTATCTTGGAAACCCAACATTACAGAAATAGCTAAATCTGCCTCTAAGAAACTAGGTGTATATGTTTAAATGTCGAAATATCTTTTTTTTTCTCAACAGGTGTTCCATTTATATAAGGGATTGATTCGTCCTTGTATGAAGTACTGCTCTAACATTTGAGATGGTTCTGGCTCTGTATCCTTTCTTGACAGAGTTGAAAAGCAGTTTGATTTATAAACTGTCCAAGGCTGACTTTAAAACTTGACCCCCTTGCCCTACGCCACAACGTTGGTTCACTTTCCCTTTTCTATAGTTATTATTTTGGTTTTTCTACCCGAGAGCTGGCTGCTTGTGTGCCCCCACCACTAGCTATGTCACACAATAATCGACAAGCTGCTGCGTCACATGATTACTGCGCGACCGTCGGCAACTCAAGGGTTGGCCACTTTGATAACTGTTTCTTTCCCTACACCTCAAAGCTTTGAAACTCTTTACCTTCTCATGTCTTCCCCAATAACTAGACATTTTAAGACAGATTTTTCACTTCCTCCAAAATTCGTAAAAAAAAAATTTCCCTCTTCTATTCTTTTCCCTTTCATTAACCTCTCTCTGCCTCAGTTAAGGCCCGGCCTTGGTGTACCAAGGTGCACGGAGAGAGAGGAACGTAGGGGAGATGTCAGGTGTATTAGTGAGAAATAAGGCTTTGACTCCACTCTGGTCAATAGAGAAGTGAAGGATGAGCCACCTGAGATATGTGCACAGCATTCTACACTAAGGCAAACAAAACCCCTGTATACCATACATAAAGCAGCTACTCACAAGTAAAATAATTACAATTTCTATACAATAACCTGAGCTTCATGGAAACAGATTTTGTGTTGGTGATCACGTAGGATGTCCCGGACAGACTGATTATTCCGTCGACTAATTCTTTTTAGCTGTAAGAAAGAGTTATGATATCTTGACAGAGGCTCGAACATCCCAAGGTTGCGCTACTTCCAGCAGCAGGAAAACATGGAATCCTTTGGAGTGAAAAGTTCCTTGAAGACATTTTACTTCAACTGATACAACATCACCAAAGGTGACTTTTCACTTGCTGTGTAACCTCGTGTATGTGTGTGAAAGAAGAAAGTTAAGAGTAAATGTGAATAAGAGCAAGGTTATTAGGTACAGTAGGGTTGAGGGTCAAGTCAATTGGGAGGTAAGTTTGAATGGAGAAAAACTGGAGGAAGTAAAGTGTTTTAGATATCTGGGAGTGGATCTGGCAGCGGATGGAAGCATGGAAGCGGAAGTGAATCATAGGGTGGGGGAGGGGGCGAAAATCCTGGGAGCCTTGAAGAATGTGTGGAAGTCGAGAACATCATCTCGGAAAAGAAAAAGGGCTATGTTTGAAGGGATAGTGGTTCCAACAATGTTGTATGGTTGCGAGGCGTGGGCTATGGATAGAGTTGTGCGCAGGAGGGTGGATGTGCTGGAAATGAGATGTTTGAGGACAATATGTGGTGTGAGATGGTTTGATCGAGTAAGTAATGTAAGGGTAAGAGAGATGTGTGGATATAAAAAGAGTGTGGTTGAGAGAGCAGAAGAGGGTGTTTTGAAATGGTTTGGGCACATGGAGAGAATGATGAGGAAAGATTGACCAAGAGGATATATGTGTCAGAGGTGGAGGGAACGAGGAGAAATGGGAGACCAAACTGGAGGTGGAAAGATGGAGTGAAAAAGATTTTGAGTGATCGGGGCCTGAACATGCAGGAGGGTGAAAGGCGGGCAAGGAATAGAGTGAATTGGATCGATGTGGTATACCGGGGTCGACGTGCTGTCAATGGATTGAATCAGGGCATGTGAAGCGTCTGGGGTAAACCATGGAAAGTTCTGTGGGGCCTGGATGTGGAAAGGGAGCTGTGGTTTCGGGCATTATTGCATGACAGCTAGAGACTGAGTGTGAACGAATGGGGCCTTTGTTGTCTTTTCCTAGCGCTACCTCACACACATGAGGGGGGAGGGGGATGTTATTCCATGTGTGGCGAGGTGGCGATGGGAATGAATAAAGGCAGACAGTGTGAATTGTGTGCATGTGTATATATGTATGTGTCTGTGTGTGTATATATTTGTGTACATTGAGATGTATTCGTCTGTTTCCTTGCGCTACCTTGCAAACGCGGGAGACAGCGACAAAGCAAAATAATATAATAATATATATATATATATATATAGAGAGAGAGAGAGAGAGAGAGAGAGAGAGAGAGAGAGAGAGATCCTCATGCATATCATCATTATCCTGTTTAAACTACTATATGCACTGAACAACTTTTGTGAAGCACATTCCCACTCGTACTGGGGAGAAGCCAAATATTCACTTACAATTCCAAGACCTTTCTCAGAAGGGTAATTTCCTGTAGTACATGACTCTTCGTCATACAGTGTGGAAGCCATATGAATATTCACAATGCCAAAGTATCTTCTCCCAGGAAGTTCAGTTGGCGAGGCACATATTCATACAGGAAAGAAACCACATAAATGATCACACTGCCAAAAGACTTTTTCCTTGGGGAGCCATTTAATGTGGCATGACTGTTCATACAGGAGGGAAGCCGTTCACATTGCCAACAGTCCTTCAGGAGGAATTACTCTAGAAGAGCAAATGACTGTTCTTGCAGGAGAAAAGCCAAATGAATGTCCACAGTGCCATGAGACCTTCTCCAAAAGGAGTGTATCTACTGCAGCTCATTAATCATACAGTTGAGACATAATCATTCACAATACCAAAAGACCCTTATCTCAGAAAACTGTTTTGATGAGTCATAGAAATACTCATATAAGGGTGGAGCCATATAAATGTTTACTAAAAGACTTTTTCCCTGAAGATTCCTCTAACATAGCCCATGGATATTTCTACAGGAGGGAAGCCATGTAAATGTTCACATTATCTTAAGTCTCCTAAAAAATTAGTGTACTACATGATCATTCTTATAGAAGGGAAGCAATACGAATGTTCATGAGGACAAAAGACTTCCTCACAGAAGGGTCACTTAGCACAACACACAGCTGTTCATGCTAGAAAGAAGCAATATGAATTTTCATGGAGACAAAAGACCTTCTCCCAGAGGGGGTCACTTCTTACAGCACACAACCATTCATACTAGAGAGAAGCAAAATGAATATTGTCCAAAAAAAAAAAAATGTTGAAGGGTCACTTCCTATGGTACAACTATTCACACTGGAGAGAAGCAACATGAATGTTCAGTGCCAAAAAAAGACCTCTTCCTGAAGGGTCACTTCCTACAGCACAACCATTCACACTGGAGAGAAGCAACATGAATGATCAGTGCCAAAAGTGGACCTTCCTGAAGGGTCATTTCCTACAGCACAACTATTCACACTGGAGAGATGCAACATGAATGATCAGTGCCAAAACTCAACCTTCCTGAAGGGTCACTTTATACATCAAACAGATATTCACGCTGGAGAGAAGCAACATGGATGTTCCCAAAGCCGATATGGAATATTTTGTTTGATTGTTCTGGATAAACTTCTCAAAAGTTTGTACTGAAGACAGATATGATAGTGATAAGATGGTGAGTTGGGTGGTTTACGTGGCTGAAGGATTGGTACTATACTGGCAAGATTCTAGATATTAGGGATTTTGTTGTGTAGCCAGGAGCAGTTGAAGATGCCTTTAAAAGTTTGTATTGCAACTGAGCCAAAGTGTTTTAAATTTGATATGCTGTCAGGGAATGCTGCAGGAGAGTTCTTTAAGGCTTTAATTTCATTGCTTGTGTCAGTGGGAGAGAAGGGTTGTTGGGCAGCTTTTACCAGATGGATTTTGTGGTCTTTCATGATGGTGTTTCATGTTTTCGCCTTAGTGTTTTGTAAGGGAAAGGCAACTGTGGGGCATTTGTGTTTCCTGTGCCAGCATGGACTGCATTTTTTACATTGCTGACACTAAAATTTTCAGTCAAAAATTTTTCATTTGATCTTAGTCATAATTTCTATCAATTATTTAAGTTGATTTAATCTTCATCCAATTACACACTTAACTGGAAAATTATCTTTTGCTGGTCTTTAGCTGTTATCCATTTACCCATTCTGTAATTTTCCTTCTTTTTTTCATACCTATTCACCCTTTCTGCATTAGTGAGGTAACATCAAAAAAGGACGAAGACAAGTTTCACTTCATTCGCACACATCTGTTCTCTAGCTGTCATATGCAATGCACTGAAACTATAGCCCACTATCAACAACCAGGTGTCACAAACCTTTCCATGGTTCCCCACAGCAACTTCATATGCCCTGGTTCAGTCCAATGACAGCATGTAGACACCTGTATACCACATTGCTCGATCTAATCTGTTCCATGCACTACATTCACTCTCAATAAGGTCAAGCCCCAAGCATTCAAAATTTGCATCATTCTATCCTTTCTCTCCAGTTTGGTCCATCCATTCTCCTTGTCCTCCCTACTTCTAATGCATAAACTCCTTGTCAACTACTCATTCATCCTTCTCACATGTCCAAACCATTTCAACACACCCTCTTCAACTACCTCAACCATACTCTTCTTATTACCACAACATTTTTTACCGTATCATTGCTTAATAAACTCTCCTCACAACAAATGTCATCCTCAAACATTTCATTTCCAGCACATCCAATCTATTCCATACATTCTCATCTATAGTCCATGCCTCTCATCCATACATCAGTGGAACAACTATTACATCAAACATACTCATTTTTGCCCTCCCAGATAGTGACCTTACATTCCTTAATGCTCCCAAACTCTTTGCTCCCTCATCCAAACTATGACTCGCCTCCACTTCTATGGATCTGTTTGTTGCAATGTCCACTCCTAGGTATCTAAAACATTTAACTTCCTCCAATTCTCCATTTTCTGTAATTATGTTTAATTTGTATTTGGATCATTAATACTTTCTGAGACTAATTGATTACCATAGATTATTCATCATGTCAGCAGCTATAGCTATTAGTAGCATAAAACCAGAAAGCTTGGTCTAAAGATAATTACTAACCGGTAGTAAAAACTCTACTTAGGACCTGTGTACTTGATAATGGTTGTAAGGTTTAGCGTCAGAGCCTATTTCATGTAGCCATTCAACATCTTATAGTTCTGTAATTTAATGCCACAAGATCCTAATTAGCCTTAGGAATATAGTATGTTTCCTGCTATTATCTATATACAAAATGATGCTCTCAACTTGTCCACAGTAAGCAAAAGTGCAAAAAATAAGCTTTCAAGACTAATTTCTTCTACTCACTAACAGTGAATATTAAAAACTAAACATTCACATACTTTCTCTACCTGTTTACTTTCTTAAATTCCATTGCCATTTATACAGGGTGAAGCAAGTCTGTGCAGCTAGTCAGTCACTCGAACATATCCACAATTCACATCCAGCACACTACATGGGTCAAGGCTTCCATGCCATTATTAGTATTTTGTAATCTCTCACTTTCTACAATCAACTGATTCTTCATGCAAAATTTATATAATCATTCTCATGCCATAATAAATGTATACAAGAGAGCTTTCAGGGGGTGAAGACCCAAAAGTGTAGAACTTCATTCCTATACAGCACTTACAGGTGAATAATTATAATAGTTTTTTTTTTTTTTGTTAAATATTCAAAATCTTGTTGTAGGATCACCCATATTAGTTTTAAAAATCATGGCTATTTGTGTGAGATTCATTTGTAATTTCTGCATTCTATTTAAGCATCTCTTCTAATACCATCACACAAAGGCTTAATCAAAAGAAACTAAGGACAGCAACTCCTAAAACTGATTACTGCTACTGACTGTCAGAGTCAGGTCTGAGGTTGGAATAAATAATGAGCATAATTAAAAGCATGTACATGCAAAAAGAAAAAATTTAATTTCCCTACAAGAGATATTTCAACAATCACTATCTAAATTGAAATTTCTTCCAGATAATTCACAAACTATATGAAGTCAATTAATTCATTATACATTTCTTGAAATACTAGAAAATATCTAAAATATATAAGAATAGTATGAAATTCAGCATTAATGAAATAATTCAAGACAGCATGCCAATGTTTATGCTCTATGAAAAAACTACATTTATGTATGAATGTATGTATACAAACGTGAGTGAGTGGCAGTTTCACATACTGAACGTACATTTCACCACATGAAATCATACATGCAGTCATGTAACTGGTGATATTTCTTTCTCTGATGATATTCAGGAAATGTACACACTAACACTGAGAATATGTGCATGAATGTAAAAGATGCATAGTAACAAATGCTGGCCACACAGCAACAGGTTGGTTCATTTCGAGTTCCAAAGATGCAGCTGAAATAAAGTGATCTACCGCTGGTAAAAAGGTTCATACTAGATTAGCATCAAAGTTACATCATCGTGTGAAAGGCATCACCAGTTTACAAAGAACTACATACCAATATTGTGATAGTCATTCATTTTCACAAGAATTTCCCCATTTTCTTCAGTCTGAAATAACAATGCTGTATTTCAAACTTAAAATAAAATTCTCATGAAACAAGCCATAAACTTTATCAGCAGCTGGATGATCTGTGGTGAAAATGAGCCAAAGTACTGGTTCTGTTACTACAGCATTTCAGATGATGGTGCACAGGTGAACATCAGAAATATGTCTGGATGATGAACTAATTGGAGAAAAGTGTAGGAATATAATTATAGTACACATCAATTACCGTTTTAGATTATCAACAATAAGATGCATGTCAGAATAATTTAAATGATGGGTCTGCAGAGACTAATCAGATAATCTGGATTATGGGTCTGCAAAGACTATTTTGCTCAGGATAATCTGGATGATGGATCTACAGAGACTATGCTGCATGATATCAAAATGGCCAACTCTGACAGCTTAGGTGTAAATCTGATTACAGAATCCTATAACAGTATGAGCTTATGTAGCCTCAGATCATATGCTTTAAAAACTTAATGGAGAAATTTCATAAAGCCAACCTAACTAAATATATAGCAACACCTCATATTCTGGATTAATAGTTGTGAATGGCTACAATCAAAATCTATCAATGATGTTCAATAACTTCACTTCCATTAGGAAGTAACATATTCAGCTAAGTAACATCACTTATTTGAGTTATATTCCTAAGTACAGACTAGATATAAAATGAGGCTCATTAAGGGAAAAACTAACCTTTTTGTTGTAGACAGACATATCACAATCTTGCAAAGAAGCTGTAAGCTTATTATCATCCTTAAAGACAATTAATCTCTAATAAATAACATAACCACACATCACTTCCAACTAAGCTTCCTTGAAAAATATGCAATAAAAGTTGCTCTGTATTATGAATTCTTTGAGAATCAATCCTATAAAATCAAATCTCGTTAATCTCTTTTCTCTTGTACTCAGTCGTCACTTTCCACGAACACAACAACACCAAGAACAGATGAAGAAAGGTCAAATCTATCGCATCCATTCTTTAGCTGTCATGTGTAATGCACTGAAACCACAACTCCCCATCCACAACCAGTCCCTACAGACCTTTCTATGTTTACCCTTAACGCTTCACATATCCTGGTACAGTCTGCTGACGGCACATCGACTCCTGTATATTACAATGTTCCAATTCACTTCATCCCATACACATCTTTCACTCTTCTGCATGCTCAGTCCCCAGTTGCTTAAAATCTTGGTCTTCCCATTCTTTGTTCCCACCATTTCTGACACATATATCCTCTTTGTCAACCTCCCCTTACTAATTCTCTCCATATGTCCAAACCACTTCATCACACCCTCTTCTCCTCTCTCAACCACACTCTTTATCAACACATCTCTCACTTACACTTTCATTACTTACTTGGTCAAACCACCTAACACCATATTGTCCTCAAACATTTCATTTTCAACACATCCACCCTCCTTCACACAACCTTATATACAGTCTATGCCTCACATCCATATAAAATTGCTGGGACTCATGTACCTTCAAACATATCCATTTTAGCTATCCTAAACAACAATCTCTCTTCCCAGACATTCTTCAGCAATCCCAGAACCACTGCCTCCTCACCCATCCTATGATTCTCTACTGCTTCCATGGTTCCATTCGTTGCCATGTTCAATCCCAAGTAACTAAAATACTTCACTTCCTCCATATTTTCTTCATTCAAACTCAAACCTCATCTAACCTGTCCCTTACCTCTGCTAAACCTCATAACTTTGCTTTTATTCACATTTACTCTCAACTTCCTTCTTTCACTCTTTCAAACTCAGTCACCAACTTCTTCAGTTTGTCACTCGAATCTGCCACAAGTGTTCTACCAACAATAAACAACATCTGACCTCCTACCTAGGCCCTCTCATTCCCTTCAGAGTGCCTACTCTACTCTCCCACCAAGACTTTCATATGTACCTCCCTCATCAACCCGTTCATAAGTAAGTGAAATAACCATGATGACATCACACATCCATGCTGTAGAAAAACCTTCCCTTTGAACCATTCATTCTCCTCTCTTCCTAGGCTTACACATGCCTTACACCCTTGATAAAAACTTCTCTGCTTCTAGCAGCTGTCCTCCCATATAATAAATTCTTAAGACCTTCCACAAAGCATCTCTATCAACCTTATCATATGCTTTCTCTAGATCCATAAATGCCACAAGCAAATCCATCCATTTCTCTACGTATTTCTTAAACACATTCCTCAAAGCAAACACCTGATCCACACATCCTCTACCACTTCTAAAGCCACACTGTTCCTCTCTAGTTTCATGCTATGTACATTCCTTCACCCTCTCAATCACTATCCTTCCATACAACTCAATGAAAATAAACAAGTGGATCATAGGGTGGGGGAGGGGGCGAAAATTCTGGGAGCCTTGAAGAATGTGTGGAAGTCGAGAACATTATCTCGGAAAGCAAAAATGGGTATGTTTGAAGGAATAGTGGTTCCAACAATGTTGTATGGTTGCGAGGCGTGGGCTATGGATAGAGTTGTGCGCAGGAGGATGGATGTGCTGGAAATGAGATGTTTGAGGACAATGTGTGGTGTGAGGTGGTTTGATCGAGTAAGTAACGTAAGGGTAAGAGAGATGTGTGGAAATAAAAAGAGCGTGGTTGAGAGAGCAGATAAGGGTGTTTTGAAATGGTTTGGGCACATGGAGAGAATGAGTGAGGACAGATTGACCAAGAGGATATATGTGTCGGAGGTGGAGGGAACGAGGAGAAGAGGGAGACCAAACTGGAGGTGGAAAGATGGAGTGAAAAAGATTTTGTGTGATCGGGGCCTGAACATGCAGGAGGGTGAAAGGAGGGCAAGGAATAGAGTGAATTGGAGCGATGTGGTATACCGGGGTTGACGTGCTGTCAGTGGATTGAATCAAGGCATGTGAAGCGTCTGGGGTAAACCATGGAAAGCTGTGTAGGTATGTATATTTGCGTGTGTGGACGTATGTATATACATGTGTATGGGGGTGGGTTGGGCCATTTCTTTCATCTGTTTCCTTGCGCTACCTCACAAACACGGAAGACAGCGACAAAGCAAAAAAAAAAGAAAAAAAAAAATATTGAAAAACTTATACCTCTGTAGTTTGAACACTCACCTCTAACCCCATTACCTTTATACAATGGCACTATGCATGCATTCCACTATCCTCAAGCACCTCACCATGATCCATACATAGAATGAAAATCCTAAGTAACCAATCAACAATACAGTCACCTTTTTTTAATGAATTCAACTGAATTACCATTCACTCCTTGCCACATTTCATCTTGCATACAGCTTTCACCACCTCTTCACTCTCCACCAAACCACTTTCCATGACTTCCTCGCTTTGCATACCACCCTAAGCAAAAATCCTACATCTGCCAATCAATCATTACGCACATTCATGTCCTTCAAAATACTCACTTCATCATTACCTGTTACCACTTTCCCTTTTGTCCCTTTCACTGGTTCCATTGCACTCTTGTTTTTCAAGCTTTACATCCACCTATTCTTATTCTCCCTAAAGTTTACTGATATTTCCTCATCCCAACTCTTATTTGTCTATTTTCCATCCCCAGCAACTTCTGCATAACCTCTTGCCACTTACTCTTATACAAAACCCAATCATTTACAGTCCTTCCCCGTAAGTACTGCACACATGCCTCCCTTTTCTTTCACTAGCAACTTTGTTTCTTCATCCCACCACTCACTACCCTTTCTGATCTTCCTGCCTCCCACCTTTTGCATACCATGTCCATCTCCTGCCCATGCCAGTACCACTTCCCTAAATACTTTCCATTTTTCACCACACTCCCTGCTTCATTTATACTTACCTTTTGCCATTATACTCTTGATCTTTCCCAGTATTTCTTCAAACAATTCTCTTTCCCAAGTTCACTTACTCTCACCACTTTTCTCTCATATTGTTTCCTCTTTTCCTGTAAACTTTACCAATCTTCACCTCTGACTCCATAAGATAGTGAACGGACATCCCACCACCTGCCCCTTCCAGCATTTACATTATATAATCCTGCATCAAATCTTATAAAAAAAAATCTTACTTTTCCTAAGATAATGTGGATTTAAAACTTGTCACATTACTCATGGTTGAAACCTTCACTTCTTAAAACAAAGGATCAAAAAACCAAATCAAACTCCTCCAAAATTTACAGAAGGTCAAGTTTTACATAGAAATCTATTCATACACCACAATCTTTACAGATCCTAACTTCTAAAAACAAAGCTTGTGAATCTTATGAATAATTCCCAATAGGATTACCAGCCACAAAGATCATTAACCTTGTAATTAGGTTCATAAACCCAAAAATAAAGTAATAAAAGTTATAAATAAAAGTTATGTTTAATGCTAGAAGAATAATGGAGAACAAACAGAGCAAAATACTGGCCACAGTCATGAACAATGAAGCATGACAAACAATATTCTCTAAGTTCCATAAAGCAGCAGAGTCTATGGCATATAAACTTACAAGGTAATGGAAAAACTGAGCGTATAATAAAATCCAAACTTAGCTTTGACAATTACGGTGACTGATATACACAAAAGTGTCAATAATCACTTGCTACAGTGCAACAAAGAACTGGTCCATCCATCATCCTGAGCATTGAATGCCAACTCTTCATTGGGAGATTCCCATATACCTGATCACCAGAAATTCAACATTCCTACCATATCAAGACTGAAATAGAATGAACTGTAAAAAAAATGTATTGCTGAAAATCTAAGAGCAGCTTCATAAGAACAATACTTTCCTGTGTTTACAGTATAACAAGGACAATATGAAATACATGTTAGCATCTAGTAATTTCTATGTTAATCCTAAATTGTCTTATTCTGAAAGTAATTTCATTGATAAATCTATTCACAGGAGACAAAACCAACCAAAACAATGATACCTGTCATGAACATGAAAAGAAAAAGATTGACTTATTCCCATATATAATTGAGCTTATTGAATCCTTAATAGAAAAAAAAAACATTCCATGCATAAATATTCATATAAGTACAAGACAATCACTAATTTGTTCTTAGATCTCTGCAGCTATTCAGCAAGAAATCACAAGTCTTCATTTCCCAGTAGATAAGTGCCCAGAGAAAATAAAAGAAACAATTCATTACAAAGAGCAGAAACAATTTCAACACCTCAACCATAAAATGGAATCTTCAGAGGAACAGCTTTGAGTACCATCTCCATTCCCAACATTCAAGAAAAGAAAACAAGCTAGCATTTATAACAATGGCCTAGTTATAATATACTCTCTCAAGTATCATAACTCATGATCCAATTCCAGTTGCTGGAGGATAACTATGCTACTACTGAATAACAATTATGGTTATAAACAAACATCTTTCATATACGATCATGATACTGTTCACATTACGTTGCACTATAACAAAATGCTCATGACAGAATGTTCTTCCAATTCAAAATACTTTTAAGTCAGATATAACAACCACAAAATGTAAAATGTCTCATGTTTCAACTTTTGTGCCAAGTCTTTCAACTGGTTTACCTCAAACTTCATTTGATCACTACAGAACTTTAAAGTATGCTTATACAATACACTACAAATGCATAGGGGCATTAGTATATGAATAATAATACAATATCAAGCCTCTTACAATAAATTTACATTTACAAAACTTCCTAGTATGGAATGGCATCCTCCTGAACAAGGACATTTGCCCCAAGTCTAAAATCCTACTATACCAATGACAAGCAGCGCACGAACCATGACAAAGAATACCTGCTAAACTCTACGTAGCCCTGGGATCATACTTAAGTTTAAGGGATTTCAAATACAGGGTGTTGCTCCTGTATGATGGTGGCCCCTTCTTTTCATACTAATACCTTATTGCCTCAGTAGCAGTAACCTGTGGTCCATGTAATGCTAAAAACCCCTTTGTTGTTCTAAGATAAGAGTAAAAAAATTTGAGATATGGCAGTGATCAACATCATCATTTACATTATGACACACACTGCATCACAAAGACACACATCATCATCTATACAGCACATTCAAAAAGTGTCATGTATAAAACCATTCACAATATATACGGAACATATTTCGACCTAATATCCTAATGTGCAGTTCACTGTTCATAAGTGACAATTAGCCTCATCTAAATGTGGTAAATACTTGCATTTTGGTGAGAAGAGTACTAGCAACAATTTTAAGTGACAGTTCCTTGTATATACTCAATAGAAAGTAATATTTTGCATAATGCTGGAATCATTTTTCATTCCCCATTCTACCATTTATTCTTCTGAATTCGTTTGTAGAGACCAAGCCTAATATGATGTATATATGAAGTCTTATATAACTAACAACTATCTCCTAAAAACAGTGCAGCTCACATTTGCACATTATAATGAACATCTGCAATATCTATTTTTCCTTACTTCCTTGGCTGTATACTACTATCTACATCCCATATGTAGGCACAAATTTCAACAGCAAAGTTATTTCCCAAATACCCAGACTTATGAAAGGTTATGAAGTACCTTTAGTTACCCCATATGTGTTCTTTCACCAACTCCATGTTATCCAAAGGCATGTAGCATTAGAAATAAAATCAATGGGAATCAATGAGCATAAAAGTCAAATAAGTGTACATCAATATTACCAAAGACAATGGCAAAGACAATGGAGCTCTCAACAAAACTGGGCACAATATTTGGAAATTTGGAAATACTGAAGAGCTCAAGAAAATAAAATATTGTATATACTGTACTCATCTCTTACAATGTCACCCCCTTTATAAGATGACATCCTCCCAAGTAACTCTGGGAACTACATCCAGCATAATGACTGGCTATACAAACATCAAACTGATTCATACCCAGCCAACTCTCCATTACTTTATGCTCAAACCACTGTCTCATGGTTTACAAGTACAAAGCATAAAAACTATATTATAATGCCCTAAAATACAGACAGGACTTGACAACACTGTGCAATAAAAAAGGTTAATCTCATATCAATTGAGAAAACCACAATTTCTTTATACTCTGAAACACCTAGATATCAGCTCAGATATGTACCAATCACTTCTTCCATAATCTTAATGTACAGATATTTCTGATATTTCATACATTCACAAGAATGGTGTCACTGAGTATAATAAAAAAAAAAAACTGACAGTTCTGATAGTAACCATCAACATACCAAAATTTCAGTATGGCTTACAACTTGATATAATTACCAAATCTTCAACATACAACACAAATGAGTTACGAATCTTGGCAAGAACGAGCCTCACGACGTGACTGTGTTCGAGTTTGTACATTACCACGCTGGGACCTGGATTTACCATTGGCTAAGGCATGCTTCTTACCAGAATTATCTCTGTCAACCTGTAAAATATGCACCATTAGAAGGAATAATCTAATAATAGCATAAACAAATACTTTTACTTTCTTATGTGATGAACTTCAGCCGAGAATATACCTATAAATCCCTATTTTTGCACATAAACAGAGGTAAATCATAAAATCTGGTCCTAGACCCAAAGTTTTTAAGTATCCATCTATATCTGCGCATCCATCACCTACAAACCAAGTCTACTTAACCTTTACGGGATGGTGCCAGGAAAATTTCAATGGGTCCCTAAGATGGATAGTTGCCAAAAAATTCAAGAGAATATCTTAGTATCATCAATCAGTAAAAAATATCAAGAATAGTTGAAACAAAAACATTCATGTAAATGAACCTTGCTTGAGACACAATTAAACTTGGTGCACCATGCCCTCTGCTTGTCACTGGTTTGTTAACACCCATCTTCATCTCTTCTACCACCAAATAATATATGATAAACAGAGAGATGACTCTTCTTAGTGCTGATTGTTCAGCATCCAACAAATCATCAAAGACTATCAATAATCGCTTGGGGTATACAGAGAACACACATCAGGGTTCTATCATCCCTCATCACATTATATGAGTAACTAAAATTCTTTTCCAATGCTATCTGTAGATGCTTGTGACATTGTGCATCTCTATACACCAAGAAAGCATTACTTCCAATTTAAATGAGAACAGAAAAGTATCTGACTGCAAAAGTACAGCTTGGGTACCAAGAATGTTAACCATACAACCTTCATTGTGTTACGTGGGTTACTGATATTTTTGGATTCTTTCCTTTTGCTAACAGCACAAGAGTTGCCCTCTGCCAGCAGTCTCTTATGGGTGAGGCACAAAGGGCTAAGAAACAACACTGGAGTTCACCAGTTATGGAGACTCTTTTGTTGTGGTCATCCCCTTGAGGGAATTCCTAGAGGGAATGGACATCAGAGATATAGCTAGACAGATAGAACTGTTGTTGCCTGTGACATATGGTAACTATATATTCAAATAAAGTATGCTTTCCAATTTGAATTACAGCAAGAAGAAGCAAATCATAAATGCTTGACTTAAGTACAGATACCTTAAAGCATTCAAATACTGTACAACTAGTCCCTTGAGCGTTAGATAAATCTAATCAAGAAAGCTTGCTCCTTCAGTTCTGCCAAACATTTTCTCTCATGAAGTCATATCAGATCTGTGCATCTATATATCTAGTAACATTAATCCATTTTCAGTTTTATGGCAATGTCAGGTACATACAGCCTCTTCAATATCACATATATATCCTCAACCTATGCCCAATATGTGAAGTGGCACAATGACTTCTTACATTTTCAGTTTAAAGACTTAACTGATTTGTCAACAGAGACCAAATTTTTTCTTCATCTCACTTTCATTCACGAAATGCTTCTACTGCATCTGATCTCCATTCACTCCTCAACATCTTTATGTAAACTATCCCAGCCTAAATAACTTCTCACTATATCTATCCATCTCTTCCATGGTCAAATTCTCTTCCTTGTACTTCCTACTGTATTACAATTATCTTACTGACCAGTTCACCATCTACCATAACCAAAACAATCTCAAAGACTTTCATCCATACTTCTTCCTAATGACTTTTTTACAACAAATAAGTAATATTGAATCAGGGCATGTGAAGCATCTGGGGTAAAGCATGGAAAGTTGTATAGGTATGTATATTTGCGTGTGTGGACGTGTATGTATATACATGTGTATGGGGGTGGGTTGGGCCATTTCTTTTGTCTGTTTCCTTGCGCTACCTCGCAAACGCGGGAGACAGCGACAAAGCAAAATAAAAAAAAAAATAAGTATTATATCATTCTTCAATAATTCTCTCATTTCACTCATGCAAGCTAATTTTGTTAATATAATAGTAACCTAATTCACAGCACTCTTATACTTTTTATCTTACATTGGAGGCTCCAGCCAAGAACAAAAGTCCACATCAAGGCTGGGCCTTAACTGAAATTATGGAGAGGATTATGAAAGGAAAAAGGAAGAGACAAGGGAAAGTATTTATGAATTTTGGAGAAAGTGAAACCTGCTTTTTATACTGTGCCAGATCATAGTTATTGGGAAAGTCAAGAGTTCTAAGACTTCAAAGTGTATGGGAAGAAATGGTTATCAAAATGGCCCACCCTTAAGTTGCCAATAGCCACACAGTAATCATGTGATGCACCAGCTTGCCAAGTATTGCCTGGTTCAGCTAGTGATTGGGGCACATATGCAGCCATCTCTTGGGAGCATCAACCACAGTAGCACCTACAGAAGAAGGAAAAAGAACCAACATTGCAGCATATCAAGAGAGTCAAGTTTGGAAGTTAGCCTGGGAGAGTTTATAAGTCAGACTGCTTTCAACTCAATTCTGTCAAGGAAGAATGCAGAACTAGAACTACCCCAGATGGGAGAGCAGTACTTCATACAAGGGGTGAACCGAGCCTATATATGTATGGAGCAACTGTTCAGAAGAAAAGAAATTAACATCTAAACAGGACTCCTAGTTTCCTTGAGGCAGACTTAGCTATTCCTGTAATGTGGGTTTTCCAAGAAAGAGTAGATGTTATAGTATAACCAAGCATGTACGCAAAGTTGAGATGAAATTACAGAACTGTTAAAGGAGAGATGAGAACTGTGAGGAGTTTTCGTCATAGAGATAGGAAGAAACTGGGTTAAAGAGGCATTAAACTTAACTAGGTTTCCTTTACCCCACAGAGATATTCTGTCTAAGTCTGAGTTTACTGAGGAAGGTGTGTCAAGACGAGATGCAGACAGAGTGAGAGAAGAAGAAACAGAATTGAAGGATGTGGATAAATACAAAGTTGAGTCATCAGTGTTTAAGTGCATTTGGTTGTTTGTTGATGGAAAAAGGGGGTAGGGAGGTTGCTCAATCAACAGCCAAAGAGACAGATTGGCAGGAGAGGATGCTAGATATGAAGGAACAAAGTGGGGGAGGGAAGCTAATAGAGGGAAGCAGATGCCACACCCTGTTAAAAGTTTTGGATATCTCAAGGGCAACTACACATCTTTCAGGGATGATGGCCAGATATTAGCAAGATAAGAAAAAATGTTAATGATGGATCTCTCCTTACAGAAGCCATACTGATGATCAGAGAGAAGACAGTGAGAGTCAAGGTGTCTAAAGATATGGAAGTTGAGGAAGGATTCAGAGAGACTTGAAATATCTTTAGAGATTTCATTATCAATGGAAAATACCATTGAATAAGGTCCTGTAAATAGAAAATAAGTTTTTCAAATCCATCTCTACAGTGAGCCCTTAATATTGTTCTAAGACTTTACACACTAATTCTCAAATGTTACTATTATATAACATCACTTTAGGAACCATTTCTGTGGGAAGACCCCAGTACTCTATTTTACAAGTATGTACTTTTATGAATTACACATCTTTTACTGTATTTTTACTTTAAGTTTGATTTCAATGAAAACTGTTGCTTTTACCCAACAAATATCATCTAAATTATGGTATTTTCCTGTTACATTCTGACAGGCTATTACTGACAGTTGGAAATCCTCAGTTTGATGAAAAGAAAAAATGAATATTAGGCACCTTTTACAGGCAAGAAATTTCCTGACCGAGAACTGCAAACACCCAAGGAGAAAATGATAAAGTTATTGGACTTTTTTTACAGATGACTCTACTTTTTAAATAATGCTAAAGAGCAAGACATATCACCTTTTTCTTATGACTCATGTTATGAGGCACATATGGCATAGATGACAAAGAAAAACATTTGTTGATGTTAGTTTTAAGGCAACCATTTTGGATTTCAAACCTCTTTGAAAAATAAACATACTCTGATCTTTCTTAGGAAAGTCCTTACAATTTTCATGAGGCTTAACAATGCTGTTAGCAATATAAGGATGTTTTGCTTCCACGATGAGCTACTTCTTTCATGGCTTTTTAACTGTCCCTTTGCCTACAGTGAACTCTATATCTAGGACCTACAGAGATCTACATAACTGCTATCAGTGGGAAATGAAATATTAGTAACCGATTCAAAAAGAGATATGAACATTTTCAAACAGAAACACTTCTGGTGTACGCCATCAATTTGCAAATCTGAAGTTCCGATAATCATATTAATAAAAATTCCAAGAGCTACTCAAATTGACGAAGCATAAACACTTAATCTCCAAGAGGCATTACAAGTTATGCAGATAAATTCTAGCAAACAAACAAATACTTGCTCAAGGCATTATCATCATCTTACAAGCCAAATCAAAAGCAGTATCTAAAACTGAGTCAACCGCTCCATTCTCTAGCAAGGATAATCTGAGATAAAATCAATCTTTGCAAAATAATCATCAATCAATTAAAAATTTTCTTAGATGAAAGACCTGAATTTTAGCAACTGGTAAAACAGGAGGATTCATAAAAAGCTTTTCCCAATCAGGCTTATCAACAACTAAAGGGCTATATCATCCAATCCCCTTTGAACAAGAAGTTTAAATTCTGCAAAATGAAATCCAATGAGATCTCCACTAACTTTACCTGAACTAATCAAGAGTCACCTCCAAAAAATAAAGGTTTTCACTACGTGTGGATCGCTAGAAAACTTATTTCCACAGGTCACTCTATAAAAGAAAGCATCATACATACAGACATTACCATATTACATTATAATCATTACCTTAAGAGTATCAGCCACTCAGACAAAAACATTATCCTTTTTGAGTGCTTAAAGTGCAAATCATCACCCATGGAAAACATAAAATCTAATCATCCCCGCCAGTTGAAAATATACACGGCATTCTCTGCTCCAGGGTTAGTCACATCATTTGGTCTAAACTGACACAGTATCCACTCTGAGGAAAAATGCATATAATTCAGAGAATTAATTTCCACTTTCTAACAACAACACACATGAGCATGAATAATTGAAGTTCTACAAAAAAAATGCCTATGATTTAATAGGAGAATCCCTAGAACCACAGGCTGCTGTGATGGCAACTGAATCTTGAGCTTTGCAACCCCTCTACCCCTTTTATGGGTTACTACAGCACTCAGGAAGTCAGACATATATACCATCTGGGACCATAGGTCACGAAGTATAATAATGTAATACTAATGGTAATAGACATCAACAGAAAATAAGGAGCTTCAGTGATGACACCATAATAAACAGAATGATTGTATCAGAAGGTAATTAAATGGAGAGGCAAAAAGATTTGGAAAAAACTACAAATAAGCAGAAGTAAGCTTCTTTTTTATACTTGTTCACTGTATCCCGCATTAGCAAGGAAGCACCAGGAAGTTGTCTAAGCAAAGAAAGGCCACACTCACTCATCCATTCTCTAACTGTCATGTGCAATACATCAAAATCACAGCCCCCTATCCTCAAACAGGCCCCACAGACCTTTCTATGGTTCCCCCTCCTGCTTCATATGCCATAGGTCAGTCCACTGACAGCACATCAACCCATGTATACCACATTGTTCCTATACACTCTTATCATATGCCCACCTCTCACCCTCCTGCATGTTCAGGCCCTGATCACTCAAATCTTTTTCACTCCATCCTTCCATCTCCAAACTGGTCTCCCCCTTCACCTTGTCCCCTTCACTTCTGACACTTATATGCTCTCCATATGTCCAAACCATTTCAGCACACCCTTTTCAACTCTCTCAACCACATCATTTTCATTACCACACCTCTCTCTTACCCTTTTATTACTTACACAATCAAAGTACCTCTCACAACATACTTATCCTTAACATTTCATTTCTAACACATCCACCTTCTCTGCACATCCTCATCTATAGCCTGTGCCTTGCATCTATACAACATTGTTGGGACTAATATGCCTTCAAACATATCCATTTTTGCCCTCCAAGATAACAACCTCTCCTTCCACACATTCTTCAGTACCCCAAGAACATTCATTCCCACACCTATCCTAAGTATGTAAACTTAATGGAATTCAATAATGATATATTTGAGATAATAAGTTATGATAACACTTCAGTGACACCAAAGAAGGGACCAGCAGAGAAAGAAATAAGAAGTGAGACAAATATAAAAGATCTGGGTGTGTCACAATTGATTAGGCAAGAAGTGCAGGGAATGCAGTGATTTTTAACCCAGCCAATTTGAAAAAATCTCATTATTTTGGGATCTCACAGCCAGCTTCTTTAATCAGTTGTTAATACAGAAACCTCCTTCCTTCTTTAATCTTACATTCAACACAAGCAAAGAATATCTCATTACCATTCACTACAAATGTGAAAACTGATATTAGTAATGATGCAGAGGGGAAGTGCACAGTGAGGGAATAACCACTACCACCTCTCCTTCACCTATTCCTCACTCTCATTTCATTACTACAGACCCATCCACTCATATACACATATATACATACACAAACACACACATACACATACATATCAAAAAATACATATATGCATATAACCATGAGGAAAATGAAACATGATAAGTCCCCAAGTTCACTTTTGTATAATGATCGCATCATCAGGGGAGATACAAGAATGAGACAGAAGACATAGAACAGTCAGTTGGTACACAAGGAAGAGACATAGCTAAGACACCATTGGTAAACAAGTTTGTTTACCAATATAGTAGGCCAGTGGATATTACTGGATTACATATCAATTGAAAATTGTGTAAAAGAGACTTTTGGAGCGACAGCTTGAGGGATGTCTGATCACTGTCTTGTGGAGGCAAGGGTGAAGATTTGTACAGGTTTTCAAAAAAGAGAGGAGAGTGGTGAGAGTAAGTGAGCTTGTAAGACAGATTAAGTGTAGACTGGCAAAATATGTGAGAAAATGAATTGAGGGGAGTGGGTGAGGAATGGGAGGTATTTTAGGAAGCAGTGATAGCATGTGCAAGAAATACATGTGGCATGCAAAAGGTGGGAGATGGGCAGATTAGAAGGGGTAGTGAGTGGTCGGATAAAGAAGTACAGATGATCAGACATCACATCGCTTGCCTATCTCAGCACATCTACATCCAAAAGTCTCTCCATTATATGCCTATCAATTAATATGTAATCTAATAATGCCCATTGACTATTTCTCCTACTCACATATGTGTACTTGTGTAAATCCCTATTTTTAAACCAGGTATTCCCAATCGCCACTCCTTTTCCGGCACAAAACCCGACAAGCTCTTCACTATTTCCATTCATAACACTGAATATCCCATGCATCCCAATTATACCCTTAACTGCCACATTCATATTTAATCTTCTGGCAATGTTTTCATTCTACACCATGTTTTTACATTTATGTGTGTGTAGCTTTAAAAATCCATTGAAAATTGAGCTTGAGTCATCATATGTATCACAAGATTCAAAGAGCAAGCTATACATGTGGAAACAATCAATGCAGATGTTCTACAGGACTTCAGTGGTGCGTACAGTATAATTATCAATCATGTTGGTATGAATTATGTTGATGATGGTGGTGGAGCGAATGGTAGTACTGGCTGTAAAGATAATCATTGTTACTGATATAAGATGTATGTTGGTTTGATGCTGGAGTGGAGATAGTGATAATGAATGGTGATGTTATTGGGGTGGATTGGAATTTTTCCACATCATTTGAAAATATAGTAATCTTATAATGCATAACGAATCATTTCACTGTATGATGGGGAATTCATCTACACACACAGAAATGCAAAAACACTTGGTGTAGAAAGAAAACAATGCAAAATATCACAAATTTATACACCAATCACCTCCAGCCTGTCTCTGCCTGGTTCACTTAAGGTGAGGCATGGGCAAAGACCCCCAGAATGTGATTGTGTTAGATATAAGGCTGACAGACAATCATTTTAGTTATATGATTATTTCAGTCACATACGTTGAGGACATATGTATAGTGAAAACTTAAAATACATACCCGAGCCTTCTGGTTGGATACTCCACTAGAAGTCCGCTGTACAGGAGCAACACCATTACAAACTGTCCCATTGGTCTCACTTTTGTGAGATACTGATCCATTCTTGCTCTCCTTCAGCCTCCTCTGGCACTATAAAAATAAGCTTATTGTTATATGTACATAAGGAAGAGAATCAAATGTTTGCATTGGGAAACTAATCTTTTTGCACTGTAACTAGAGTTCAAAGAAAGCAAGTTCTCTACCACTTTCCATGCACATCCCTTAAGCCCAAACAACTCCAAAATACATGGGTCAGACTACAGTAGCACTAAATAATACACTCACAGACACTTGAGTCATCATCCCTGCTCCTCCCTACTGGGGCAACTGAATTCGCAGTCCAATTCTATTTAGCTAAAAGAATACATATTATTGACATATTAGGTTCACATAAAACATGACTTGCATTTATGGAGAGGGTGGCAAGGGCGGTAAATGCGAAATTCCTGAAGAGAGGGGTGAGTACGCAGTCTGAAGGGGATGAGAGGGTCTGGGAAGTGAGTTGCTGTTGCCCTACAGGAAAGCAAGGTTTCTTTTTTTTTGCCCTCTTCAAACTCTAACTGAGTTCAGAAAACACATTCTTTGACAAAGGTAATTTCATCTATCTATATCTCAGAAAGGCGTGCAAGGAATAGAGTGAATTGGAACGATGTGGGATACCGGGGTCAACGTGTTGTCAATGGATTGAACCAGAGCATGTGAAGCATCTGGGGTAAACCATGGAAAGGTCTGTGGGGCCTGGATGTGGAAAGGGAACTGTGGTTTTGGTCCATTACACATGACAGCTAGAGTCTGAGTATGGACAAATGTGGCCATTTTTGAGTGTTCCTGGCACTGCCACACTGGGGGGATGTTATTTCGTGTGTGGCGGAGTGGCGACGGGGAAGGATGAAGGCAGCAAGTGTGGGTATGTACATGTGTATATATACATGTCTGAGTATGTATATGTATGTATAAGCTGAAATGTATATGTATGTATATATGTGTGTGTGTGGGCATTATGTATATACATGTGTTTGTGGGTGGGTTGGGCCATCCTCATCTGCTTCCTTGAGCTACCTCACTAACACATGAGATGGCAGTTAAGTACAATAATATAACATATCTCTGACGCCCATTCCCTATGGGAACTCCCTCGAGGGGCTGGCCACAGAAAGAGTCTTGATAACTGGTGAACTCCAGTCCCACTTCTTTGCCTTTAATGCCTTACCCTTAACATTAAGGCCACTGGCTAAGGGCAACTCTAATGCAGTGTTTTAAGAGGCTACTCACTCATGTTTACACCAACTACTATTAACTACTGTGTCTACCTAATGTTTCTGCCTAATGTTCCAACCTATTACTTCTACCTAATGTTTCCAGCTAATGTTCCTACATACTACTTCTACCTAATGCTCCTGCAATTTTGCCAAAAGGCAGGGCTAGCATATAGCACTCACTACAGAAAAAACTAGGTGTTAGGAAGAAGGAGCTGTGTAAGTTCAGTGTTGTCAAAAGTTACGTGAAAAGGAGATATATGTTTGTGGACAGAATGTGTGGGTGAAACAGAAAGAAAGGACAGTTACCTGGCTCAAAGGAGTGAAATTTGACAGCCTGATCACAATCCTTAAGTTTTCAATACAGAGCAAAGGAGTGGACAGTGGACCAGAGAACATAACATGAAATCAAGTAAGAAACTTTTGAATAAGATGTAAAGAAATATTTTCATAGTATTACAGTGATGGATAAATAGAAAAGACTGACTGAGGACATGTTTAAGCCAAACAGAATACAAAGATTTAAGAGGTTACATGATAGGAGAGAGTGTGCAAAAGATGTGGCCCCACGAGTGTAAAACTCCTTCCCTGTGCAGTACAAATAGGTCGTTAGAAATGGATAGCTACACACATAATCTTGTTATCAACAACAGCAGAAACAGCTGAATGTGACTCTGCCTAACTGGTCTGTTTATGATTATCTGTTTGGGTAAGTGAACACTATGTTTTAGCATTAATAGCCTGCTAAGAATTTTCCAGTTGCCCTGATAAAAAAGGTTAGATACCATGAGTCCTTCAAGCACTGATGGGTGTAGAAACCTTTATATCACTTTTAAATAGTCATAATGGTAGTATATAAATATGGAGGAAATACTGAATGCATACCCTGAATCTGTAGGCTCGTACATAGAACTGCCCAAACAGCACAATGAAACTGGTCATGTACACCACCAACGCATACTGCATCCACAAAGGGAAGTCACATCCAACAACAATTGCTCTAGCACCTAGTACTCCTGCACTGGTAAACTGAATCTGCAAGCAGAAAATTATTTTAGTAACTTATCTCAAAAAAGAAAAATCTTATAAAAAATCTACTTTTTAAGCCCTGAGGCAAATACATTTTGATTAATCATATGTCAATTCCTTTTTAGCAAACAAGTATGTTTACATGCATGTAAATGAATGTATATTCATTATACATTCAGAGGGGTTTATATCATAAGCACTCTTTCATATCTATCTACACACCTATTTACTGCAGTTACCAGACAATGCCTTCGGCAAGGCTTATCACTGATGGTACAGTCTCATCAAAGGACCTACAACTTCAAAGGAGACTAATTTCCCTGCTACAAGAAGTAGGGCAGCCATGGACTATGAAGCCTTAAGAAAGAGGCCCCGAGTAACACCAAGACTTTCACAGAAAATGGTCGTAGGGTAATTATGAATAATTTCACCACTTTTACCTTATCTACTTCATAAATCAATGATAAAAATGAAAAATGGACTCAGAGACATTTCAATACTTTTACCATAACTACTTATTAATTCTAAAAAAATTGAGAAAATTACAATAATCAAAATCTAATAAAAATTCAGGTTTTGAAGAAAGAAGAGACATCTTTACCAAAGATAGAGCTCTATGAGTATCTGATGGAGGGCTTTCAGAGGAGGATGGTCTGGACTGGGTGGCAAGTTATCATTCAGTGTAAGGTTGGTCTGGATTGGGAGGCAAGTTATCATTCAGTGTAAGGTTTTCTTTACTTTGTTACACAGGATTTTTCTTTTGGTTCTCCCTCCTTCATGTGAATCTGTTTCCAGATGTTCACAGGGTTCAGTATGAGATATATAAGTTTACAAGAACAAAAAACTTTTTTCTATTGAAAGCAGAGCCATACAAGCATCCACTTCATTTTCTTTACCTTCCTTCCTCTTCCAAAAACCATTCCTTAATTCCAGACAGTAAAAGGCCTGAAGCAGATCAGAAATCAAAGAATTAATGGTGGTGACCAGCTGTGCCCTGCCACATCATCTCTGTATTATGATGTCAAGGATCTGGGCAGGTTACCATACGATGGTCCAGCCACTATCAACAAGTATCTAAAAACCTCTTACACTTTATAATGGTCGATGGGTGTGAAATTTCATGGAATAACCAATTTTGTGCTTTAATCCTATCTATCTATCTGTATCTCTGATGCTAGTTCCCTTCTGGAACTCCCTCAAGGGGGTGGCAATGGCAGCAGTGTCCACATAACTAGTGAAATCCAAAGCTTTAACCCCTTCCAAGCAAATGCTTTCACAAACACTCATAGGGCCCTCTCCACAGGAGGGATATCATACGTGAATGACTGTTCATCTAAGATCATCTGCAACAATATAACTAAAAAAAATTTAATAACATAGATACTCTTATGTTACAATAGCTTTAGAAACTTTGTATATCTACACTGCAATATCTATATTGCTTGATTTTTCATCTCTTTAATCTTTTTAGCTTTTGGACATATCAGAATAGTGTTTTATTTTAAGTTTGTGCAATTACCCATTTGGGTAGGGAGTTTTACACTTGTGGGGCCCCATTCTTGAACATTTCCTACTCTCACAGACCTTTCTAAATTTTCAGTTGCTGGCCGCATTCATCATGTCTTCACTTATTCTGTTCCATTCATCTATCAATCTATCTATATCTCTACAGCACATTCCCTTTGGAACTCCCATCAAAAGGGTGGCCATGGCAAAAGTCTCCACTCAACCCTGTCCTTACATGCAGCATTCCATGCAGTTCTCCTCCATTTCTCTCCCACAAGTACTCTTCCACTCTTATATCAAACTATTTAATTGTACTATCATATACTCTCCTTGTAAACTCCCCCTCTTGCATTCTTTTCACATGCCCAAACCACCTCATAGTATTATGTTTCACACACTCTACCACTCCACAATTGATACCCTCTGCATTCCCTGCCATAAATCTCTCATACACCCCCTCAATACTTTCTTCATTCCATCTAGTCATACCACACGCTCCTCTCAACTAACTCATTTCCACAGCCTGGATTCTTGACCTCTGTAACTCATTTCATGCCCATGTTTTGGCTGCATAGGTCAAGGATGGGAAGACCATGCTGTCCTTTAATCCTTTCTTCACTTCCATACTTACACCTTTACTCTTCATTGTCTACCAAGGGACCCAATTAGTCTCCTACCATGTACTACCCTCTCCCTTATATCTCATTCCAAAACCTACATAAGATTGCTCCCAAATTTATTTTCTGTCACCTCTTCCAATCTTTCTCCCCCACCCCTCCATAAATATGGTACAAATAAGTATACTTTCTTCTCTCACTCTATAGGGCTTTGCAAAATCAATACTTTCATTCTGTGTCCTTTCAAACACCATTACTTAACTTTTAAATTCACTTACTTTCAATCGCCTATGCTTACACACATCATGAAAAAAACAGTTACAACCTTCTGCAATTCCTCTTCATTGTCAGCAAACAACAGAGTCACACACAAACAGGCTTGTCTCTAGCCACCATACCTCACCATCACACTTCATCTCTACACCCCTCTTCCCTTGTTTTGCTTTCATTTCTCTTACCACTCTATCCACATATGTGTTAAAAAGTCATGGTGACATCACAAAGCCCTGCCTCATACCCACAGAAATACCAAAACTTTTGCTCAATTCATCTACCAGTCTTATACTATAACACTACTTCTTTTCATCTACTCAACAATTTGCTTGCTTAACTTCATGTGACATCCTCTATTGAAGAGCTGTTCACTGTCTGCTTCATCAATTTGTTTTACAAACTTAAATGACATAATCAGGTCATTCCTCACTCCTCTCTCTTCCAAGGAGGACATTTTTAAGGTTTCTAGCCTTTCTCTATAAACCATCTCTCTTATTTCTGGTACCATCTCAGGACCTTCTCTGTTAGCTATTTGTACTGCTTTAGGAGTGGTGACCAACTTGAGAAGCATATTCTAATTTTGGCCTCATATAAAACATGACCATCTTATAAAATATTTCCTTAGCCATGAAACTAAATGCAACTCTTAATATTTGCTAGCAGACAGTTGGGCTCCTTTACTATTTTTCAAAGGTGTGATTCTAGTTACAAAATAAGGACAATGTCAACTCCCAAGTGTATATGAAATTATCTATCAGCAAATTACAGAGACAGATATTTAAGTTCATAAGCCCCTGATCTCTTATATTTTCTAAACCATCATGAAGGTCTTTAAATCTTTGTGAGCTGCCAGCATACACGGTCTCCTTGCTTACACCAATCCAGCAATTCACCACCCTTAAACTAAATCAGCATTTGTTTACACTGTGATTATCATTTTTGGTAAATATTTTTGAGTTATGAAGAGAGAGTTTTAAAAAAGTGTTGCCTTGTCTCTGTGTAAATATGTGTCATGTTAGTTAGCTCAATGGTTCACATAAGAATCAACTTACAGAAATATATTCTCTGAATCAAACTTACTGACATATCAAGCTGGTGAGCTGCAGTGGATTGAATCGGGGCATGTGAAGCGTCTGGGGTAAACCATGGAAAGCTGTGTAGGTATGTATATTTTGCGTGTGTGGACGTATGTATATACATGTGTATGGGGGTGGGTTGGGCCATTTCTTTCGTCTGTTTCCTTGCGCTACCTCGCAAACACGGGAGACAGCGACAAAGCAAAAAAAAAAAAAAAAAAAAAAAAATCTTTATTCACTTTGAGTCAGTAAATTACATTATCATCTGGTTGGATACTGCTCACATGAACAAAATTCTATTGGTTCTTTACCAAACCTGGCTACAGTGAAATTTTCTGGTCTTCCTATCCGTACTGCTATTTTACTAATTTATTCTGCCAATGAAAACTGCCAATGAAAACTATCATATTCTAGATATAGTTCACTTGGGCCTCGCTATGATCTACTCCCTTTCCTTACTTGAACAAAATGCTTGTCTGTCTGACTTATGAAGTATTAGCTTTCTAGAGTACTCCCCACTATCTGTAAATGTAAAAAGTAAATATAATAACTACCTACTTACCAACTGAATACAGGTAATATGTTTCTTCCACCATAAATATTTTTGAACAGATGGCCCAAATGATGATAGGCCATAGTAGGCATACATAATCACATGAACAAAGCTGTTCATCATTGCTGCTAGGAAAGCTGAAATGGCAGAGGATCATTAAAATCTTATTCTAAGTTCTTACAATATTCAGTATAATACAAACATTGACCAAATTTGCATCTATCTATCTCTTCAACTATGCCTCTTGTGCAATGTCTTTCTTTAACAACTTATCATCATGAATCATTTCCACGTGACAAAACAAATTCAATATATATATCTCTTAACCTACTCTGTGACACCACAGCTCATGTCTTTCTGACTCTGACATCCTATTTCTCCTATGCACTTCAACATTACTTTCTGCATCTCATCTGCTAATACTGCAAACACCCTTCAATCAGCTCATTTTAGCAGATCACAATCTATACCATCTAATCTATTCCACATTTGTGTTTCACATCTGTTGGTCAGGGTTGGCAGGACAATGCTACCCTGAGATCATTTATTTTATATTCCTGGTCACAAATTTTTCCTTCAATATTCTCCAAAAGATCTAATCTCAGTCTTTACCAACCCTTCCAATACGCCATGTTTGCAGAGTAGTGAGTCCAGATAGCAGCAGGCCAAGGAAAGAAGTACTAACATCCAGATTTAGAAGTGCTAATTTGGTGCACAGAAGCATCTATCACCCTTCATGTTAGGACTGCTGGTTTTACTTTCTGTCTCACTCAAGCTAAGTCACCAGGCTAGTCTTAACATCTCCTTACATGCACCATGCACCTATCATATCCATTTTTCAACTTTTCTTCTTCACCTTAGTTCTCTTTCCCTCTCTTTTCACAAGTTTATTAATTGAAATGATGTGGTATACCGGGGTCAACATGCTGTCAATGGATTGAACCAGGGCATGTGAAACGTCTGGGGTAAACAATGGAAAGGTTTGTGGGGCCTGGATGTGGATAGGGAGCTGTGGTTTCAGTGCATCACAAGTGACAGCTAGAGACTGAATGTGAATAATGTGATGAATGTGGAAGGAGAGAACGTTATCTCAACAAGCAAAAATGGATATGTTTGAAAGAATAGTAGTTCCAACAATGTTATATGGTTGCGAGGCATGGGCTATAGATAGGGTTGTACAGAGGAGGGTGGATGTACTGGAAATGAAGTGCTAAGGGACAATATGTGGTGTGAGGGGGTTTGATCAAGTAATGAAAGGGTAAGAGAGATGTGTGGAAATAAAAAGAGTGTGGTTGAGAGAGCAAAAGAGGGTGTGCTGAAATGATTTTGACAAATGGAGAGAATGAATGAAGATAGACTGACAAAGAGGAGATATGTATCAAAGATGAAGGGAACAGGGAGAAGTGGGAGACCAAATTGGAAGTGGAAGGATGGAGTGAAAAAGATTTTGATCGATCGAGGCCTGAACACACAGGAGGGTGAGAGGCGTACAACGAATAGAGTGAATTGGAACAATGTGGTATACATGGTTGGAACTACTATTCCTTCAAACATAGTCATTTTTGTTCTCCGAGACAACACTCTCTCCTTCCACACATTCTTCATTGCTCCTAGAACCTTCGCCCCTCCCCTACCCTGTGACTCACTTCCACTTCCATGGTTCCATCCACTGCTATGTCCACTCCCAGATATCTAAAGCACTCCACTTCCTCCAATTTTTCTCTGTTCAAACTTACTCTTAAGACCTTCCACAAAGCATCTCTATCAACCCTATCAAATACCTTCTCCAGATCCATAAATGCTACATACAAATCCATCTGTTTTTCTAAGTATTTCTCACAAACATTCTTAAAAGCAAACACCTGATACACACATCCTCTACCACTTCTAAAACCACACTGCTCTTCCCAATCTGATGCTCTGAACATGCCTTCACCCTCTCAATCAATTCAATACCCCCCCAGATAATTTCCTAGGAATACTAAACAAACTTATGCCTCTGTAATTTGAAAACTCACCTTTATCCCCTTTGCACAATGGCACTATGCAAGCATTCTACCAATCCTCAGGCACTTCACCAAGGTCCTTACCAACCAATCAACATCACAGTCACCCCCTTCCTTAAAAGAATTCTACTGCAATACCGTCCAAACCCGCCACCTTGCCGGATTTCATCTTCTGCACAGCTTTCACTACCTCTTCTCTCTTAACCAAACCTTTCTCCCTCATCCTCTCACTTCAAAACACCACCCTGACCAAAACACCCTCTGTCCGCCACTCTATCATCAAACATATTCGACAAACCTTCAAAATACTCATTCCATCTCCCTCTCACTTCTATCATCATCTGTTACCATCCCCCACCTGCCCCCTTCACCAAAGTTCCCATTTGGTCTCTTATCCTACACAGGTTATTTACCTCCTTCCAAAACATCTTTTTATTCTCCCCAAACTTCAATGATACTCTCTCACCCCAACTCTCATTTGCCCTCCTCTTCAACCCTTGCACCTTTCTTCTGACCTCACACCGCTTTTTTTCTATACATCTCCCAGTCACCTGCACTCCCTCCCTGCATGCATTGTCCAAACGCCCCTGCTTTCTCTTTCACAAACAACTTTATCTCTTCATCCCATCACTAACTACCCTTTCTAACCTACCCACCTCCCACCTTTCTCATGCCTCATGCATCTTTTGCTCATGCCATCACTGCTTCCCTAAATACATCCCATTCTTCATCCACTCCCCTCACATCATTTGCTCTCACCTTTTGCCATCCTACACTCAATCTCTCTTGGTACTTCCTCATACAAGTCTCCTTTCAAAACTCACTTATTCTCACCACTCTCTTCTCCCCAACATTCTCTCTTCTTTTTTGAAAACCTTTACAAATCTTCATCTCCAGAGCCAGCCAACCTCTTGGGGTGGATGAACAGATGGATCGACTGTGGACTGGCTGCTGCAATCAGGATGCGAACCTATGTGACCTACCCTTAGCAGCACCTGAATGCATCATGGTCAGATACGCTAATTACTACACCACAGAAGTCCATATTCATGTTTCTAACAATAATTTTCACTCTTTATCCCAATTCAAAGGAAGGGTCTATGCTTATTCCAATACCAGCAAGCTTGGAGCATGTGCTTAGGGCTTACAAACTTGATAACTCTCCTTGGCTATCGAAATTCCTGCCATGAGGCCATAACATCCTCTAATCCTCAGGCTTATGAAAATTCAATGAACACCACAGGGAGTGGTAGAATGTCTCCGATACAAAAGATGAGAGGGTTGATGCCCTTGTATTTTCCAGTTTCAATGATCTGGAGTAAATTATCAAGCACACTACTCACATTCCAGACCATCAAATCCACTTTCAAAACACATTGGATCTATTTTTACCTCTAAACCTTTGTACTGCAAATAACATAATCTCACGCCCAACTGGTTCAGCTGATCATACTCTTGTAAATGTTATGTATCTTTATCAACTGCGACTCCTCCTGGTGCCCTTTCTAAATATAAACATTGACACTTGAACAAAACTAACAGCAACTTGCAAAAACTGCTGCTTCCCATTCCCATAATTTCTAAGGGGAGACTAGCCACACAAGGAAGGACAGCTATGATACTGTACCTCCTTTCTCCCTCAAACAGCAATGCTGTAAATATCCCTTCCTTCTTTCATCTTTCCCTCTTCCTATTATGTTTTCACATTTGAGGATAATTTCTTCTTTACTTTACCTCACACTCTTCATTTTCCTTTTAATCCAAGATAGCTGCAGCATGTTTTTGCCCATGCGAAGTCAGCTACTGAAAAGGAAAGCATGAAGAAATAAAAACAGCATGCCATCAAACAATTAACCTCCTTTAGAGCCTAAATAAGTGAGCTCTTCATGGATCCACAATGGAGCCTGCCAGGCATTGATACACAAAGTGAACAAAAGCCATAGGACAGAAGACCTAAAGAGCTCCCCATGGCCCAACACGAAGAATGAAGAAAGATTTTCTTGGTGGTTGTAACAGGCATACAGGACATAACGTTATATGGTGCCACCTGATGGCAGGTTCAGTCATATATTGGTGATCTGCCTATGTCATTCATCAATTTAAGATGTGGTCATTAGCAATAACACAGCCATTATACTTCAACCAGAAGAAAAAAATCTCAATTTGAGTGCTTTCCAAAAGCAGCCTGGATAATAAATGAGAGCTAAACTCAGATATTTAGTAATCAATGAATAATTATATCAAAGAACACTCCAAGCTATAATGAACACTGACATATACTTTGGATCAATATTCATGAACCATCTACAACTGGAGTTAATTCCTAAGGATTTCATTCTCTCTGAACGGAGCATATCTCTATTAAACAATGTACACGAAACAATTATAAAAACAAATAGAATGCAAGCCTCACTTTTGGGAGGAAGCATTCTGGAAAACAATTGACAAGTTAAAGTTCCATTTTCCAACACTCAAGACTTTCCTGATATTACAAGAAAAATCATATAACTATTCTTTACTTTACTACTGACATTACACTTTTCTGAACTGAAAGCCAACTGAACTATATCTTTTAAGGTTTTAGCAAACAGAAAGAATCATCAAGATTTCAGAGACAGTTATCTAATTCACAGTAATTCTACATAAAAATGACTGATACCATGCCACTAGCCTCATACTCTATTTGCACAGGTACAAATAGTGTCAAAATAACTAATGCAATGACGACATAAATAAACTAATCAGTATCCAAGGTGAAAGATTTTTTACCCATGCTACAGACATAGCTACTTACATGAACCTCCAGCAACCCATTTGATTCCAATCCACCACAGGCAAAACATTGTAGAATGATGGTATATATGCAGGAAAGTCAGCTGTTTTGTCTTCTTACGCAAGATGAAGAACAAAGTGTCAGAAAATTCCACCAGTTTGGAGATGTAATACCACCAAAGTGCTGCAGCTATCTGAGAAATATATTGCATATCAAAGCTATACAAGCTGTACAACAAACTTAAGAGCATAACTCTGCAAAACTTTTACATTACAAGATACACTACTAAATCCCTTAGGCTAACACCTAAGAAGAATCCTGAGCATAAAATCTAACCATTACCAAAAATGCAAAGTAAACAAATCTGAATATAATGATTTACAAAAACAAAACAGACAAAAATTACCATATTGTAGGTATATGCATCTCAGAACAGTGTTACAAGTAAATGAAAGTGCACATGTATGGATGTAAAAATGTATATACATACACATATGCATATATGGCATGGCAAGCCCATGAAAAAAATGGAGATGGAAGGATGGAGTAAAACAGATTTTGAATGTTTAAAGCCTGAACATGCAGGAGAGTAAAAGATGTGCATGGGACAGAAAGAACTGGAGTGATGTGGTATAAAGGGGTCAACAAGCCGTCATTGGACTGAATCAGGAGCTATACAGCAGCACGAATAAAACCAAAGAAAGATCTGTGGGACTTGGTTGTACATAGAGGGGTGGTGGTTTCAATTCATTACATATGACAGCTAAAGAATGATGTGAGAAAATAGGGCTTTTCTTCATCTGCTCCTGGCACTAACTTGGGAATGTCAGGAAACAGCAAAAAAGTATGAAAAAATATATCTTTTTTTTTTTTTTTTTTTTAGCTGAGATGGCAAAGCAGCTGAGACCCTAATCAAGGCCATCCCATCAATGCTATACCCCGAGCGTGCGCCAGGTACCCATTTTATCAACCAACCCCTAGGAATGGATGAACAGCCGGGTTGACTGTGGACTAACTGCCACAACCAGGGTTTAAACCTATACGCTTGACCCCGAGCAGCCCATGAATGCATCATGGACAAGAACGCTAACCACTACACCACGGGAGTCCATATAGATACAGGATCCCTTTCATGAGGCTCTTGCAGCTTCAAGGCTACCCACCATGCAGGAGCAGGGAAAAGATGGAATCCTTTAGAGTGAGAAGGTCCACAACACAAATGCATTCCTTCATGACTAATGTCATTGATGCAGTCTCACCAAAAACCTCACTCACAGTGTAACCACCTGCAGATAAAGTCTAGTAACACCCATGTATGTGCAGGTATATGTATCATTCAAATTAATGAAATATCCAAAGGCAAGAGCATGTAAAATTTTAATACTGGGGCATGTAAAATTCCTGCTAAAATGGCACACGAGTTTCAGGCTATTGCTCCATTTTCCAAGTGTTGCCGTAACCCACATCACTGCTTCATAGCTGTTCTCCTAGTTTGAACTTGAGACATTAGTGCTCTATGATTTTTCCTATTATCTATTATTTCTATAGTTTCTACCTTTATTCTGCCCTTATAATGACATCCAACAAGTATCCAAGTGATAGTGCTGGGTGCAATGACATGAAAAGGAAGCATATTAAGCTTACTACTATGCATCAAGTTTAAATTCTATAGAAATCAGATAAAGGTAAGTCAGTGCATATCTTGAGGGAACATAACAGTGTAGCTAACAACCCTATCCATAGAACTTAATTTCCTAGATAACCATCAAATTCTACCTTGGTCTAAATTGAACTTGTGACAGGAGGGGACAACTAAAGATTTTAGCTTAGAACAAGAATTAAATTTTTTCTTGAATATTTCATATGGTATATATTTACATATATTACTTATAAAAACATTTTTAAAATATCTCAGATACACAAAAACATCACATTTAAAATCATGAAACATTCAGACCTCAATCTCATCCCAACGGAAAGATCTGTACCCATAATCTGAAAAAATCAATCAGTCATTCAAACACAGCTTGGTACGGAGATCTATCAATACATATATCACCATTACTCCATTTGTAATTCATCAGGGTGGATCAGATATATCCAGCCTCTGATACATCACTTACACACATCCACAAACCATAACTACTGAGTTAAAGTAAAACATGGACTTCCACATTGGCTGAAATGCTTCTTATGGCTTCACATTACACATTAAGCTGATTCATTTAGTTAGACCAGCATCTCCATGCACAAAATGTTCCCACTGCACCTAATCCCCAGTCATTCCTCTATCATCTACATATCAAACAGCCCCAGGCCTAATAAACTGAGTAGCTGGCATGTACAAATGAATAGTGCATGAATAATGTCATTGTATGAAGGCAAGGGGGATAAAGGTGAGTGTTCAGATCACAGAGGTATAAGCTTGTTGAGAGCAGCTGCACCTTTTTAAGGACTTCTTCACACCATATAACCTAACATTTTCATCCTTCATTCTATCTATTCATCTAATTCCAACTAAAATTTATCTCTACTGTTCATATTATTTCTAACAATCTCAACCAAAATACACCTGGGTTTCACAGCCACACACCTGCACTAAGACAAGTATGAGTACTTTATGCAATTTTCATACATGCTCAATACTTCCTCCTACCATCCTCACTTCATTCTACTCACAAATATTGGAACTTATCCACAACTGGACTGGAAATCTTCTAGCTGTATCAATAATGATAATTACAATTATCTTTCCTCTTTCATACTTGAAAGTCATCTTCTGTATCAGAAAAGAGGTACCAGGAACAGGAAAAAAAAAAACTACACTAACTCACATTCATTCTTTAGCTGACTTGTATAATGCACCAAAACCATAGCTCCCCATCCACAACCAAGCCTATCAGACTTTCCCATGGTTTACCCTAGCATCTTCACATGACCTGGTTCAGTCCACTGACAGTACATCGACACCAGTATACTACATCATTCCAATAAACTCTATATCAAGCATGCATTTCACACTCAGGAACATTCACACCCCAATCACTCAAAATCTTTTCACTCCATCCTTCCATCTCCAGTCTCGCCTACTCCTTGTTTCCTCCACTTCTGATACATATATCCTCTCTGTTAACCTCTCCTCACTCTCTCTCCATACGTCCAAACCATTTTACCACATCCTGTTCAGGTCTCTTAAATACACTCTTTTTATTACCAATCTCTCTCTCTCTCTTATCCTTTTGGTTCCTACTTGCTCAAACCACCTCACACTACACACTGTTTTCAAACATTTCATTTCCAATACTTCCACCCTTGTCCACACATCCTCATCTATAGCCTATGCCTCACATCCATGTAACAGTGCTGGAACTACTTTACCTTCAAACATACCCATTTTTACAGGAGCATTAGGCAGAAGCATTAGATAGAAGTAGTAGGTAAGAAAATCAGACAGACACGTGAGGAAGTAGTTGTTGGTAGAAACCTTAGGTAAGAGCCTCGAAATACTGCACCAGAGTTGCCCTCTGGCAGTGGCCTGTTAAGGATGAGGCAGTATTAGCTAAGAAGCAGCATTGGAGTTCATCTGTCATGGAGACTCCTTTGCCATAGCCTCCCTACTGAGGGAGCTCCCAGAGAGAATGGCCGTCAGAGATACATATAGAAAGATAGACAGATATTGAACTCTTCCACACATTCTCCAGTGCTCCAGAACCTTCACTCCCCTGCCCACCCTGTGACTCACTTCCACTTCCAAGGTTCCATTCACTGCTATTGCCACTCCCAGGTATCTAAAACACTTCACTTCCTCCAGTTTTTCTCCATTCATACTTCTATCCAACAAACCTGATTCTCAACCTTGCTAAACCTAACATTTATACACATCTACTCTCAACTTTCTCCTTTCACACACTCTTCCAAATTCATTCACCTACTTCTGCAGTTTTTCATTTGAATCTGCTAACAGTGCTGTATCATCAGTAAATAACAATTATCTCATTTCCCAAGCCCCTTCATCCCCTACAGACTGCATACTAGCCCCTCTCTCCAAGACTCTTGCATTTACCTTTCTCACCACCCCAACCATAAACAAATTGAACAGCCATGGACACATCAAACACTCCTGCCACTGACCAACCTTCACTTGGAACCACTCAATCTCCTCTCTTCCCACTCATACACATCTCATGCCTTTAATAAACTTCTGTGGTAATGTGGACACTGTTTTGGGTGTGCTAGTGTTCTAATTGTATAATGTAGTATTGCATGCTTTTTGTTTCCTAGGTAGTGTCAAGATGCAGTGAAATCATCTGCATAAGAGAGGTGATGGAGGGTGGTGTCATACATCTTTCATGTGAGGATGTGTCGAAGAGCAGGGTGAAATGTTTATACCTATTGCCACTGATGATGAGAAGGAGGGGGTTGTAGTTGGTTCAAGCCAACCAGGATTTGTTGTGTGAGGTTTGTGTGCAGTTAGATCATGGAGTGATTGGGTCTAAGGCTGTGTTGTGAAAGAGAGGGCAAAGACGGATATGTTTGATGGCACAGTAGACCTATAAGTGTTGTATGAATGCAAAGCATGGACCCTACATGATAGATGTGTTGTAAATTAAAAGTAGGAAGGCAACACGTGGTGTGAGAAAGGTTGACAGTATAAGTAATGACAGGATAAGAAAGACATATGGTACTATAAATTGTATGTAGGAAAAAGCTTAAGAAGGTATGCTAAAGTAATCTGGACATATATAGAGGATTAGTGAGAAGCAGACTTAGAGGGTATACTCATATATGCCAGAAATGGAGGGATCAAGGAAAAGGAAGACACTAAAGTGAAGGTGGAAGGATGGAGTGAAAGATGCTTTCAGCATTCAGAGCCCAAACATGCAGAGGGTTGGCATATGCATAGGATAGAGTGATTTGGAGGGATGTGGTGTAGAGGGGGTAATGTGCTCTCAATGGGCTGAACCAAGGAACATAAGCAGTCAGAGGAAACCATGAGATGGTGTGTGGGGACTGGCTGTGGATAAGGGGCTCTGGTATTAGGGCATTACACATGACAGTTAAGGAATGGATATGAGCAAATGAAGCCATTTATTCATTTGCCCTTGGATCTATCTCGCTAACATGGGAAATGACCAACAAGTATGAAATGGCAAACAAGTATGAAGCCTGTTCACTGTTTACCACCTTTGCGAGGTAGCATCAAGAACAGATAACTGAACCTTTGATAAAAAAAAAATTCTTTATCTTTTTTGTTATTGTGACAGATATGGCACAAGCAAAACATTAACAAATTCAAAGACCATCTCAGGTAAAAAGAAAAGGCAAAAGAAGAAGAAAGAGAAAATACATTAGGGCTCCACAGGTGTCAGTGGAGAAGTTATATGAATATAGATGAAAGATGAAGATTCCACAGCTTAGCTGTTTGAGGGAAGAAAGGGATAGTACCCCTTGACCAACACTCCTTGGCCAATACTCTTTTTGAAAATCAATTAAACAAGGAGGAAGAGCTTGAACAACAAGGTAATTTTTTTTCATATACTCTGTTTATTACTAAACAATAATATTCCCTTGCTTGCAGTGGCAAATGCTGCTATATTCATTTTACTGAATCCTCATGTAATACTGTAGCTTGTTTCCAAAATCATAATGTAGACTAGAGTTGTGTGGTTTCGCTTACATTTAAGCTCAGAAGAAAATACATAAAATGTCTCATTCTGTATGTATCTAACAGTTTCAAACTTCCTATTTCTTTCACCAACACTTAACTTTCAGAAAAGCTGTTGCTTCTTTCAAAACTTCCAGCCATACAATTCAAATTACCATACAGAATGAACTCCTTGCTTTTTTTATCAAATGACATTTCTGATAATCTAACTGATAATCTAACTGAAAATCTTCTCTCCTGGCCCATTTTAAATTCACTGGTATCTATTCTACTAAAAAGCATTTTGATGCTAGTTTTCATTCTCATTCATGATATCTGAATATGCTTAAGTTTTTCTAAACTTGCAACTTCCTTTTATGCAAATGTATAAATCATCCTTTGCAGTACCACTAAATCTCACATCTGTACCTGACTACACTCTTCATTAATATTCCTTACTCTCCCTACCTTTCCAACTAATCACTCACCCCAATTAAAGCCATAACATGTCTTTTTAACAAGGAAAATTTCTGAACTTACTGACATCATTTAAACTTTCGATAACATTTAACATTAAAAATCATGTGGAATATAGAAAATATTTTTGGACTATACAAGTGTGCATAAAATAAGCAAATGGCCTTAGAACATATATATATATATATATATATATACATATTTAGAGTATGTGACACAAAGGCCATATATAAAATTCTGCCCTTCTACAAAGTCCACGCATGCACCGGTGTTTTAAAAGTCTTTGAGATGATGTCTTGGATGGCCTACCATATAGGAAAAGCTTCTCCCAGACTCATGAAGTCAGTGAGGCATGCCCAAAGACAGAATGAATGTTGTTGGCTTGGCCAGTGACATCATGCAGCCCACCATGAAGAGCAGTCTCTCCAGCTATAAAATCACAACCAGGTGATAAGAAAGATATAAGCAGTTACTGCTTCGTTCGTTTTCATGGAGTGGAGTACAGTGAAATGCATTCAAAATGTACATACTCAATTATGAAGAGCTACAGTGTCAAAGTGATCTAGAGAATGACTTTATAAACTTGTGCAGAAGGCTCTGATTCTTTGACATCTTATAAACTCACAGTCATTATGGGTGAAACGATGTAGCAGATGAAGAGTCACGTCCATGAGATCAGTGGCTGCAGCTGATACTCAGCTAAGACAAAAATCATAACATCAAAGTGATACTTAAGTGATGATATTCTTTACCTGCAGCATGAAAGTCAGTGTTCTAAAATCTACATGTGAATGAAAGTAGCTTTGAAAGAAATAATATGTAAGCAAAATATACATAAGTAATCTTTTTTTCATACATATTTGCTATTTCCTGCTTTAGCAAGGTAGCATCAAGAACAGAGAACTGACCCTTTAGGGAAAATCCTCACCTGGCCCCCTTCTCTATTCCTCCTTTTGGAAAAGTAAAAAATGGAGGGGAGGATGTCCAGCCTCCTGCTCCCTCCCCTTTTAGTCGCCTTCTACGACATGCCAGGAACACGTGGGAAGTATTCTTTCTCCCCTATCCCCAGAGATAATAGGCAATTTTATGTATATGAATATACATGTGTAAGTAGGTGAGTTGGGCCATTCCTCATCTGTTTCCTTTCGCTACCTCACTGACGCAGGAGATGGCGATTAAGTATGATAAAATAATGTTTTTCTATTATACTTAACTGCCGTCTCTTGTATCAGCAGAGGAGCGCAAGGAAACAGACAAAAGAATGGCCTAACAGACCTACATACACATGTATATACATAAACGCAACACACATGAAATAGCATCCCCCCTGCGAGGTAGTGCTAGGAAAAGACAAAAAAGGCCACATTTGTTCACACTTAGTCTCTAGCTGTCATGTGTAATGCACCGAAACCACAGCTCCCATTCCACAACCAGGCCCCACAAAACTTTCCATGGCTTACCCCAGACACTTCACATATCTTGGTTCAATCAACTGACAGCACATCGACCCTGGTATACCATATCGTTCCAATTCACTCTAATCCTTGCATGCCTTTCACCCTTCTATATGATCGCTCAAAATCTTTTTTACTCCATTCTTCCACCTCCAATTTGGTCTCCCACTTCTCCTCGTTCCCTCCACCTCTGACACATATATCCTCTTTGTCAATCTTTCCTCACTCAGTCTCTCCATGTGACCAAACCATTTCAATACACCCTCCTCTGCTCTCTCACCGCACTTGTTTTATTACCACACATCTCTCTTACCCTTTCATTATTTACTTGATCAAACCACCTCACAACACATATTGTCCTTAGGGAGAATGATTTCGTAAAAGAGAAGAGGTAGTAAAAGCTTTGCGGAAAATGAAAGTTGGCAAGGCAGCGGGTTTGGATGGTACTGCAGTGGAATCTATTAAAAAAGGGAGTGACTGTGTTGTTGACTGGTTGGTAAGGATATTTAATGTATGTATGACTCATGGTGAGGTGCCTGAGGATTGGCGGAATGCATGCATAGTTCCATTGTACAAAAGCAAAGGGGATAAAGGTGAGTGCTTAAATTACAGAGGTATAAGTTTGTTGAGTACTCCTAAGAAATTATATGGGAGGGTATTGATTGAGAAGGTGAAGGCATGTACAGAGCATCAGACTGGGGAAGAGCAGTGTGGTTTCAGAAGAGGTAGAGGATGTGTGGATCAGGAGTTTGCTTTGAAGAATGTATGTGGGAAATACTTAGAAAAGCAAATGGAATTGTATGTAGCATTTATACATCTGGAGAAGGCATATGATAGAGTTGATAGAGATGCTCTGTGGAAGGTATTAAGAGTATATGGTGTGGGAGGCAAGTTGTTAGAAGCAGTGAAAAGTTTCTATTGAGGATGTAAGGCATGTGTGTGAGTGGAAAGAGAGGAAAGTATTGGTCCTCAGTGAATGTCAGTTTGCGGCAGGGGTGCATGATGTCTCCATGGTTGTTTAATTTGTTTATGAATGGGGTTGCTAGGGAGGTGAATGCAAGAGTTATGGAGAGAGGGGCAAGTATGCAGCCTGTTGTGGATGAGAGAGCTTGGGAAGTGAGTCAGTTGCTGTTCGCTAATGATACAGCACTGGTGGCTGATTCAGGTGAGAAACTACAGAAGCTGGAGACTGAGTTTGGTAAAGTGTGTGAAAGAAGAAAGCTGAGAGTAAATGTGAATAAAAGCAAGCTTATTAGGTACAGTAGGGTTGAGGGACAAGTCAATTGGGAGGTAGGGACAAGTCAATTGGGAGGTAAGTTTGAATGGAGAAAAACTGGAGGAAGTGAAGTGTTTTATATATCTGGGAGTTGATTTGGCAGCGGATGGAACCATGGAAGAGGAGGTGAGTCACAGGGTGGGGGAGGGGGCGAAAGTTCTGGGAGCATTGAAAAATGTGTGGAAGTTGAGAACATTATCTCGGAAAGCAAAAATGGGTATGTTTGAAGGAATAGTGGTTCTAACAATGTTATATGGTTGTGAGGCATGGGCTATAGATAAAGTTGTGCAAGGGAGGGTGGATGTGTTGGAAATGAGATGTTTGAGGACAATATGTGGTGTGAGGTGGTTTGATCGAGTAAGTAATGAAAGGGTAAGAGAGATGTGTGGTAATAAAAAGAAAGTGGTTGAGAGAGCAGAAGAGGATGTTTTGAAATGGTTTGGTCACATGGAGAGAATGAGTGAGGAAAGATTGACAAAGACTATATATGTGTCAGAGGTGGAGGGAATGAGAAGTGGGAGACCAAACTGGAGGTGTAAAGATGGAGTGAAAAAGATTTTGAGCGATCGGGGCCTGAACATGCATGAGGGTGAAAGGCGTGCAAGGAATAGAGTAAATTGGAACGATGTGGTATACCAGGGTCGATGTGCTGTGCTGTCAATTGATTGAACCAGGGTATATGAAGCATCTGGGGTAATATATATTATTTTACTTATTATACTTTATCACTGTCTCCCGCGTCAGTGAGGTAGGACAGGGGAAAAGACGAAAGAATGGCCCAACCCACCCACATACACATGTATATACATACACATCTACACACGCACATATAAATACCTATACATTGTATACATATATATACATACACAGACATATACATAAATACACATGTACATAATTCATACTTGCTGCCTTTATTCATTCCCGTCGCCACCCCACCACACATGAAATGAAAACCCCCCTCCCCCCACATGTGGGCGAGGTAGCGCTAGGAAAAGACAACAAAGGCCACATTCGTTCACACTCAGTCCCTAGCTGTCATGTATAATGCACCGAAACCACAGCAAGGAAACAGACGAAAGAATGGCCCAACATACCCACATACCCATGTACATACGTACACGTCCACACACGCACATATACATACCTATACATCTCAACGTATACATATATATACACACTCAGACATATACATATATACACATGTACATAATTCATACTGTCTGCCCTTATTCATTCCCATCGCCACCCTGCCACACATGAAATGACAGACCCTCCCCCCGCATGTGTGCGAGGTAGCGCTAGGTAAAGACAACAAAGGCCACATTCGTTCACACTCAGTCTCTAGCTGTCATGTATAATGCACCAAAACCACAGCTCCCTTTCCACATCCAGGCCCCACAGAACTTTCCCCAGACGCTTCACATGCCCTGGTTCAATCCATTGACCGCACATCGACCCCGGTATACCACATCGTTCCGATTCACTCTATTCCTTGCACGCCTTTCACCCTCCTGCATGTCCAGGCCCTGATTGCTCAAAATCTTTTTCACTCCAGTTTGATCTCCCACTTCTCCTCATTCCCTCCACCTCTGACACATATATATGTATATGTACATACATTTTATTTATCTATTCATTTTGCTTTGTTGCTGTCTCCTGCGTTAGCGAGGTAGCACAAGGAAACAGACAAAAGAAATGGCCCAACCCACCCACATACACATGTATATACATACACATCCACACACGCAAACATACATACCTATACATCTCAATGAATACATATATATACACACACAGACATATAGATATATACACATGTACATAATTCATACTGTCTGCCCTTATTCATTCCCATCACCACCTCGCCACACATGAAATGACAACCCCCTTCCCCCTAAATGTGCGCGAGGTAGCGCTAGGAAAAGACAACAAAGGCCACATTCATTCACACTCAGTCTCTAGTTGTCACGTAACAATGCACCGAAACCGCAGCTCCCTTTCCACATCCAGGCCCCACACAACTTTCCATGGTTTACCCCAGACACTTCACATGCCCTGGTTCAATCCATTAACAGCATGTCGACCCCGGTATACCACATCGTTCCAATTTACTCTTTTCCTTGTATGCCTTTCACCCTCCTGCATGTTCAGGCCCCGATCACTCAAAATCTTTTTCACTCCATCTTTCCACCTCCAATTTGGTCTCCCACTTCTCCTCGTTCCCTCCACCTTTGACATATATCCTCTTGGTCAATCTTTCCTCACTCATTCTCTCCATGTGACCAAACCATTTCAAAACACCCTCTTCTGCTCTCTCAACCACACTCTTTTTATTACCACACATTTCTCTTACCCTATTATTACTTACTCGATCAAACCATCTCACACCACATACTGTCTTCAAATATCTCATTTCCAGCACGTCCACCCTCCTCCGCACAACTCTATCTATAGCCCATGCCTCGCAACCATATAACATTGTTGGAACCACTATTCCTTCAAACATATCCATTTTTGCTTTCCAAGATAATGATCTCGACTTCCAAACATTCTTCAATGCTCCTAGAACTTTTGCCCCCTCCCCCACCCTATGATTCACTTCTGCTTCCATGGTTCCACCCACTGCCAAATCCCCTCCCTCACAGATATCTAAAACACTTCACTTCCTCCAGTTTTTCTCCATTCAAACTTACCTGCCAATTGACTTGTCCCTCAACCTGACTGTACCTAATAAGCTCGCTCTTATTCACATTTACTCTCAGCTTTCTTCTTTCACACTCTTTACCAAACTCAGTCACCAGCTTCTGCAGTTTCTCACATGAATCAGCCACCAGCGCTGTATCATCAGCAAACAACAACTGACTCACTTCCCAAGCTCTCTCATCCACAACAGACTGCATACTTGCCCCTCTTTCCAAAAATCTTGCATTTACCTCCCTAACAACCCCATCCATAAACAAATTAAACAGTCATGGAGACATCACACACACCTGACGCAAACCTACATTCACAAAGAACCAATAACTTTCCTCTCTTCCTACACGTACACATGCCTTACATCCTCGATAAAAACTTTTCACTGCTTCTAACAACTTGCCTCCCACACCATATATTCTTAATACCCTCCACAGAGCATCTCTATCAACTCTATCATATGCCTTCTCCAGATCCATAAATGCCACATACAAATCCATTTGCTTTTCTAAGTATTTCTCACATACATTCTTCAAAGCAAACACTTGATCCACACATCCTCTACCACTTCTGAACCCACACTGCTCTTCCCCTAACTGATGCTCTGTACATGCCTTCACCCTTTCAATCAATACCCTCCCATATACTTTCCCATGAATACTCAACAAACTTATACTTCTGTAATTTGAGCACTCACCTTTATCCCCTTTGCCTTCGTACAATGGAATAATGCATGCATTCCGCCAATCCTCAGGCACCTCACCACGAGCCATACATACACCAACCAGTCAACAACACAGTCACCCCCCCTTTTTTAATAAATTCTACTGTAATACCATCCAAACCCACCGCCTTGCCGGCTTTCATCTTCCGCAAAGCTTTCACTACCTCTTCTCTGTTTACCAAATCATCCTCCCTAACCCTCTCACTTCACATATCAACTCGACCAAAACACCCTATATCTGCCACTCTATCATCTAACTTATTCAACAAACCTTCAAAATACTCTAACAATATCAAATCATTCACTTTACTACGCCATGTCTAACTGGACATAATCACTCAAAGACAGTGAAGAATCTAGTTTTTTCACCATTAATAACCAAAAGTACTTACTCTCATCTCATCAGGATTTGTGGAGTAGTCAACTGGCTGGCAAAACCAACTGTATCGCAGCCTCACAGATACAACTGCCAACTAAAAGAAATATTGTTAGAATATAAAAACATCTGTCATCTTATCTCCCACTGAGCAATGCAAGCTTTGCTGGTATGTGAGGCAAAATTGCTGGTATGTGAGGCAACTCTCATCTGTATCTTTCCTGCTACTTTAAAAACAATGTCCTAGGGAAAGATTAAACAATCTTGCTTACTGTTCTCTGTCCAAAGCTTACAGAGAAAATTCACTGCAGACCAAAACGATTTTAGTAGAAAAACCACATGAGACATGCTCATCACCATCCCAAAAGGATGGTGCCTATTCCAATTTTGACCATATTTTTCTGATGTAATTTTCTACATCCTCCTCCCAAACATCATCAGTGACAACTAGTCAACCATCATTTTCAAACATTCAAGAGTTCAAATATATTGATAATGGCCATATTCTCCCCCCCCCCCCCCAATAACATTCATGACTTTCACCATATGACAAAGTTTCAAATTCAGAAAGCAGGCCAACTTTTGATAAAATTTTTATTCTCTGCCCAACTTGAATTGATTTCCGTTAAGTACATTGTAAGTAAACAAAGTACTCTGGTTGTTATAACTTTTTTATAAGTGTGAAAGAAAAGCTCAGATTAAACTTTTCATTACAAAAAAATTCAGATTTTTGACTCCAGTACAAGTCTCAGAAGTCTTGCACTGATTTTTCTTAGCCCCTATCTGAAGTCTAACCACACTATTACTTATTGGCTTTACATAACATCTATACATGAAAAATTAGGTTCAGCAAGAAAAAAGATGATAACACTAATGATAAAAGACCAGCTTACCTCAACACCAATATAGAGATTTAGCAGCATAACAGCCAGATTGTATATAATCAAAGGAATTCTTAGCTGCAGCGCAGCCCTTGAAGCCATTATCTTGGGCCCAAACTTCACCATGGTGAGGTAGGCTGTCACACAACCCAGAGTTGGAAGTGGAGACGACATGAGGGGCCAATCCTTAACACGAGCATCTAAGGGTGGGAGGAATTTGTATTCATAACAATTTGGTCATCTTACCCTGATATAAATCCAGATCATTGTAAGAAAAATACTGATCTAAGCTTATGCTAGACAACACTGTACAGAATGTGTGTTAATCATGCAAGTGATAAGAATGCAATTATGAGTGAAACTGGAAAGTTTTACAAATACAGCAGTGATACATCTATACTTTTCATGATTCTAGTTAACAAATATAAAAACATAAGAAAAATGATATCGATCCAAAAGATAGAAGAATCTCGTAGGGGGGTAGCAAGCTCCCAAAAGTAAGACAATCCTAGATAGTACTGTTCTAATAGGCTGGAAGTGAGTGGGTTCATGACATCAGCCAGGTGGCACTCACTGATTGGTGAAGGTCAGGCCCAATACAATAACAATTATGTGATTAATTAAGGGTAAGTGAAGGTTAGCACTTCCTCACCAGAAGTACTGACAGCTGGAAGGTCTTGACTCACATCTTCCTTGCTAATGTGTCTCATGTTTGTGGGACTGACCACAGAAGGGAGAAACAGTTTTAATAACCATCATTAGTAAGTGAGGATGAGTTTGTTTCCTGAGGCACAACCACATCAAAGCACAAACATGAAAATGAAAACATTCTAACATCCATCTCTAGTTGCTTAGCTAAACACAACAGAAGACATAATAACTATTATCAGTGTACATCGGCTATGCAGGTTTAGTAATGATTAGTGAGTGAACATAAAATTTAATGTGTGTAGCAGAGCAGTAGAGCAGAGGAATTTCATATCTCTACCAGTATCGTACAAGATCTAAAACATATAAACAATTACATATCGCATAAACTTTAACAGTTTCACTTTCCATACCAGAAATTGATAAGCTCCATTCATATAAGTCTTGTAAATGGTGAAGCTTCTCTTGCACAACTTCCATTTTGATATCAGCTTTCTGAAATATAAATTGCAAACATAAAAACCAAATAAAATTCCATCAAAAATCAATCCTAGTATTTCTGAGTCTTGAATTATCATACAACCTGTTGTGATGCTAATAAATGGCACAATTGGTAAAATTCGCTATCTAATTCATAATAGTGTCTATACAAGGAAGAAATTACTTTACAAAAATTATATAATCACTTTCAGTTACTCTATCTAAATTATCAACTTCTAATGAAGGTCTTCAAAATCAAAACTATACAATGAACACACTACTTTAATACAATATTACAAGTTCAAATTAAATTTTCTTATGCAATTCATCTAATTAACATAACTAAGTTTCCAGATAACCTGTGTAAAGTGCAATAAATATTTGTCACAAGAGCACTGGAAAAAGAGAAATGAGGGAAGAATATGTGGCATGGTATATGCAAGGGACACATGCAAGGCTTGGGATAAGTGGCGATTCTTTTGCTGTGGCCATTCCCTTGATGGAAGTTCCCAGAGGGAACAAGCATCAGAGACATAAGAAAAATCAATATTACAGGAAACCTAATCCTTCCTTCTCCCAACAGGTCACTTGCTTTGTATCATGCACCTAATAATAATAAATACAATAATAATAATAATACCTGGGAATAGGGGAGAAAGAATACTTCCTACGCATACCCTGCATGTCGTTGAAGGCAACTAAAAGGGAAGGGAGCAGGGGGCTGGAAATCCTTCCCTCTCGTTTTTTTTTTTAATTTTCCAAAAGAAGGAACAGAGAAGGGGGCCAGGAGTGGATATTCCCTCAAAGGCCCAGTCCTCTGTTCTTAACACTACCTCACTAACGCGGGAAATGGCAAATAGTATGAAAGAAGAAAGAATAATAATACCAGGGTCAACGTGCTGTCAATGGATTGAACCAGGGCATGTGAAGCGTCTGGGGTAAACCATGGAAAGTTCTGTGGGGCCTGGATGTGGAGAGGGAGCTGTGGTTTTGGTGCATTATACATGACAGCTAGAGACTGAGTGTAAATGAATGTGGCCTTTGTTGTCTTTTTCTTAACGCTATCTTGCTAATAATAATAATATCAATAACAATAATATTAATAATGATAATAATAATAATGATAATAATAGTAATAATAATAATTATAACAGTAATGGTTTGGTTATCCCTTGAGAAAGGGAAGAAAGCATACTGCCAATGCATCCCTTGCATTTCCTAGAAGGTAACCGACAGTGGCAGGGGACTGGAAATTCTCCCCTACTGAAAACCATTCCAAAAAAGGGCCCAGAGGAAGGATTCATGCAAGTTTTTTCTTCAGAAGGTCAGTCATCTATTCTTAACTTTATGTTGCTCATGTGGGAAATAGCAAACATGTATGAAGAAGAAAAAAATTATGGTTTAGTGAAAAGAGGTGAGGTAATGAAAGCCTTGTATGACAGAGCAGCAAAAGGTGAGTTTCTTCACAAAGGGGGTGACAATGGTGTTAACTGGTTAGTCAGGGTATTTGATGTTTGTAAGATCTCAGGTGAGCTGCCTGACAAGTGTCAAAAGGCATGTATAATGCCCACATATAATGGAAATGTTCGAATTACAAAAGTATAAGACTGCTGAATATACCTAGCTAGGCATATGAGAGTGGTGACTCTGAGGATGGTAACATGCAAAGAATATCTGACTGCAGAGGAGCAATGTTGGTTCAAGCAAGTTAGTAGGTATGCAAATCGAGTATTTGCTTCAAAGAATTTATTAAAGATATGCTTGGAGGGAATTAATTACAAGTGCCGTTTTTGGATCTGGAGAATATTAATGACAGGGTTGACACGTAGGCCTTATGGAAGGTATGATGAAGATACGGGAATATTTGATTTTATCAACGATTCTTTTTCCTTTATAGATACTTCATTGCTAGATTTATTGGCTTTTCCTTCAGAAAATCATAGCAAACTTTGATATTCATACAAATAACAAATCAGAGCAGCAAGAGCATTAACTTGAATTGCAGGAATTCCACTGGGGTCATGGGAGAGCTCTCACCATCATCATCTGAAGATGTTGGGTTAAAACAGCCCAAGTGATCCATCCCTCTGACCCAACTCCCAACCATGCAGCTCTCTCCTCTAGTCCCCAAGCTAAGCATATGATACATGAGAAACTGAGCAATATCGAAAATAACCTAGTCGGCAAAATAACGTCTAACCCACTAATCAGCAAAATGACTAATCTAAATTTCTAGCCTGAGAGCTAACCTACCTCAATCTTTTGGTCACCAACACCATAATATTCTTTACATTTGCTAAAGTTAAAAAAAAAATGCATTTGTTGCTTCGTTTGTACTATCCTCACACTGATGTGATTTCCGTGATCAGGTCTCAATACCCATTTCATCAGTTCTTTGGCCTTATCTAATGACTTAATTGAATATCAAACCATGAATGAATGAATCTAATGCTGTTCTCTTCACTCATATCCAAACTTCGTGCAATAATCAACCTAACTAAAACACACATGACATGTTCAGCCAATACAGTACATATTCTACAGAATTTTGAGCGCCCTTCGCTCTGAAAATTTATGCACCATCTCTTCAAAAATGACATAACATTACCAGTATATAAAGAGAGTAAGATCTTATCTTAAGCAATATCTATCTATACCTCAGGACAGGTTATAGCACAACCTCGCCAGGGACTATAACCCTTCGCCCATATATAGGGATAAGCAAAGTGATTCACTTTATAGCAATCCTGAAGGTAATGAGCCCAAAAAGGGCATCTAACCTGATGCTTGACATTTTAGAATTACAAAAAAATGTGATACAAACATCACCGGGTTAAGCGAGTCAGCAGATAATAACAAGGTGTTATGGCAGTATTGACTGGCCCGCCCGCAGCCGACAACCTGTCACTCCAGCAGACGCCACAGACGCTACCCGCTCAACTACCTGTCCCTAACCACAGCTTCCTCTTATTTTGACTCTAAATACTTTACAAATTAAGGTATATTTATCCTATACCCAAAAAACAGTTTTCCAAAAAAATTTCTTCAGTATTCTATGACACGCATTATTTTTCTATATATTTTGTTTAGTACATAATTGACCCCTTCAATGCTTGATGAACCACCCAAAGACCCCTTTCCCAAGACCGTATATATATATATATATATATATATATATATATATATATATATATATATATATATATATATATATATATATATAATGCAGATGCAGTAATACGTAAGAATGTACCGTCAATAACATGAAGTGCCAGGAATGATAATGACGCTAAATTGCTTACAACGTACATTTCCACATCATTTTCCTGCAAATTTATAATAGTATATTTCCACGTTGCATGGTTGCACAATGCAGTTCATTAAAGTCATGCTTATTTGTACCTGTAGACTATGCTTTTGTGCTTATGAGAGCTGTATTCTAGTTTTTGATAGCTGCAAGTCTGTGGATACCCAGACAAAATCTAATTGTGTATTTTAAGAGGTGAACAGAGAAGAGTTCACAATGAACTCAGCATTTTCATTATGGAAATCGACCCACAAATAGGAACCCAGGTCTTTCTCAAGCGATCTTGAAGATTAATCCTGCTGCTGGGGAGAGTTAACGAGATTTTGTCGGGAATACACCAGAAACCCATATATTGCTGCAATAACATACTAGATAGTGTAGCAAACTATGTAAAGCCTTAATGATTGAACCAGACTTCTGATACAACTCCATAATCCTTGATCTCGATATTTGTGTACTTTGTGTGTGGGTGAAGATTATCCAAGAATAAACCTGGCTCGAGACCTTGTCAATGATAATCCATTTTCAGATGTCATCACTGGCACAGGTCAGATGTATGTTCTCAGATATATCGATACTGGAACAGGCTGGGTATAGGAGGCCACCCTCTCTGTCCCAAACCCTCGCATGTACTTCCTTAGTAAACCATACACAACTTATGAAAAAAAAAAAAAGCTGTGTGGACGTCGCATATCCTTGACTTAGACCTACTTCACTCACCCCCTCACTATTTGCACAAACACGTTCTTTTTATAAGAATTCAACTTATCGAATAGCTTTCACCTTCACCAAACATTTGTAGAACCTTGTCATCTTGACCAACCTTGTCATCCACTTTCTCCAGATCCATAAATGCCATGCAAATCATTCAAAGCAAACACTTCAGACACACGTCCAATACCACTTCTAAAGCCACACTGCTTCTCCCCAATCTCTTGCTCTTTGATTGCCATCACTCCCATTCACCAGTCTCTCACACACTTAACCAGGTACACTCAAAAGACATACTTTGTACATTAAACATTAACTTTCGTCATCCTTATTTTATATGGTGGTACTATAAAGGCATACCATCAATCCTACGTTACCTCACCTAGAGCCATATATTGGAAATCCTGCTGACTAACAAATCCCTTATTGAAAACTTCAACCATAGTCCCATCCACCCCAGCTACTTTGCTGCACATTATACAAAGCTTTCACCACACCATTCAGCTCGACTCATACTCTGCATACCACCTCATCCTTCCCTGTCATCTAATGAATTCAGCAATCCTTCAGAATACTTATTCCATCCTCTAGGTACTTTCTTTGCTTGTTACAACTTCATCTCCTTTCACCAATGCTCCCCTTTATTGTCTTGTTCTCCTTACACTATTTTGCTCCAAAAACACTTTCTTATGCTCCCTAAATTTTGCCAATACTCTGTCATCCCATCTCTGATTTGCCCACTATTTCAGCCCCTGCAGCTTTCTCTTGATCTTCTGTTGCTTCCTTTTGTACATTTCCCAATAACTCTTACTTCTTCCTTACAGGTATCATCTATACAACTCTTCTCTTTCACTGGGAACTTAAAATCCCACCACTTGCTACCTTCTCTCAGCCTTCCAAATCCCCCCTTCCACATGCCACACAATACACCTGCACATGTAAGCACTGCTTCCCAAAGCATCTTCCATACTTTATCCACTTTAGTTCTGTTTTCACCTTATGCCATTTCTAACCTAATTTCTCATGGTATCTCCTCACACAAGCCTCTTGTCCAAGCTCTCTTACCTTCACCACCCATGTTCTTACCTCTTTTCTTAAAGCCACCAAACACTTTCACACTCATCTCCACCACAAAATGATCAGACATTGCAATTGTTGCCCCTCAAAGCAATCCAACTCTCTCCTTTGCATGTCTACCACTTAGTACATAATTCAATCATGCCCATTCATCCCTAAAGCCAATCATCCACACATACTTGCATAGGCACTTTTTTTTTTTATTTTTTACTGATATTCCTGATTGAGAGAGTGAAGGCATGTACAGAGCATCAGATTGGGGAAGAGCAGTGTGGTTTCAGAAGTGGTAGAGGATGTGTGGACCAGGTGTTTGCTTTGAAGAATGTATGTGAGAAATACTTAGAAAAACAAATGGATTTGTATGTAGCATTTATGGATCTGAAGAAGGCATATGAAGGAGTTGATAGAGATGCTCTGTGGAAGGTATTAAGAGTATATGGTGTGGGAGGCAAGCTGCTAGAAGCAGTGAAAAGTTTTTATTGAGGATGTAAGGCATGTGTACGTGTAGGAAGAGAGGAAAATGATTGGTTCCCAGTAAATGTCAGTTTGTGGCAGGGGTGTGTGATTTCTCCATGGTTGTTTAATTTGTTTATGGATGGGGTTGTTAGGGAGGTGAATGCAAGAGTTTTGGAGAGAGGGGCAAGTATGCAGTCTGTTGTGGATGAGAGAGCTTGGGAAGTGAGTCAGTTGTTGTTTGCTGATGATATAGCGCTGGTGGCTTATTCGGTGAGAAACTGCAGAAGCTGGTGACTGAGTTTTGGTAAAGTGTGTGATAGAGGAAAGCTAAGAGTAAATGTGAATAAGAGCAAGGTTATTAGGTACAGTAGGGGTGAGGGACAAGTCAACAGGGAAGTAAGTTTGAAGGGAGAAAAACTGGAGGAAGTGAAGTGTTTTATATATCTGGGAGTGGATTTGGCAGCAGATGGAACCATGGAAGCAGAAGTGAGTCACAGGGTGGGAGAAGGGGCGAAAGTTCTGGGAGCGATGAAGAATATGTGGAAGGCGAGAACATTATCTCAGAAAGCAAAAAATGGGTATGTTTGAAGGAATAGTGGTTCCAACAATGTCATACGGTTGTGAGGCATGGGCTATAGATAGGGTTGTTCAGAGGAGGGTGGGTGTGCTAGAAATGAGATGTTTGAGGACAATATGTGGTGTGAGGTGGTTTGATCAAGTAAGTAATGAAAGGGTAAGAGAGATGTGTGGTAATAAAAAGAATGTGGTTGAGAAAGCAGAAGAGGATATATATATGTGTCAGAGGTGGAGGGAACGAGGAGAAGTGGGAGACCAAATTGGAGGTGGAAGGATGGAGTGAAAAAGATAATAAGCGATTGGGGCCTGAACATGCAGGAGGGTGAAAGGCGTGCAAGGAATAGAGTGAATTGGAACTATGTGGTATACAGGGGTCGACATGCTGTCAATGGATTGAACCAGGGAATGTGAAGTGTCTGGGGTAAACCATGGAAAGTTTTGTGGGCCTGGATGTGGAAAGGGAACTGTTGTTTTTGGTGGATTATACATGACAGTTAGAGACTGAGTGTGAACAAATGTGGTCTTTGTTGTCTTTTCCTAGTGCTACCTCATGCACGTGAGGGAGAAGGGGGTGTCATTTCATGTGTGGTAGGGTGGTGATGGGAATGAATAAAGGCAGCAACTATGAATTATGTACATGTGTATATGTCAATGTCGGTATGTATATATATGTATACATTAAAATGTATAGGTATGTATATATGCGTGTGTGGACATGTATGTATATACATGTGTATGTGGGTGGGTTAGGCCATTCTTTAATCTGTTTCCTTGTGCTACTTTGCCTTTTCCAGCATACTACTCACAATGTTGATCATTTTTATTTACACCAAGTAAACCATGCCTCAGCTATCAGTATCTCCCACTTTTGCACCCAAATCTCCCTCCATCAAAATTGCTCCTCCCAAAACAATTGCCCCTTCCTCACAACTCAGATCATCACCCACCTATCGTAATCTATTTTCTTTCTCACCTACATCAATTTAAAACTCACTTCCTTACACTCCCTAATGTATTCCAAGAATTCCTTCTTCAGCTGAAGTGCCAGCCTTTTCTTTGTTCTCAGTCACACAAACCTTATACTTAACCTGTCAGACATTCCTAAACCATTTTTTCCCTTACTCTCGAGTTTTGTTTCACTTAAACCAGATCACCCAGGTTCTCCTCCCCAAATATACAGCTTGTTTCTCCCTCCTTCTTATTCTGGTTACATTCATGCACATACATTTTTGGGGCGTCAGCCTGAGCCTTTTTGGAGGATGAGAACTTTTTGATTGGTTATTTGTATTCTTACCTTTGGAAACTGAACATACATGGCTTTCCAGTTCCCAGCTCACAACAATTATCATTGCCTTCTACATGGAGATACAAGAGTAGTATTCTTTCTACACTTATCACAGGAATAATATGCAAATTAATAATGCACTAGAGTTGCCCTCTGCAAGTGACCTATTAAGAGTGTGGCACTAAAGGCCCAAAAAACAGCACTGAAATTCATCAGTTATGGAGGCTTTCAGCCATGGTCACCCCCTTTAGGGGGTTCCCAGAGGGAACAGAAGACATGAGATACAGATAGATAGATTGATAATGTGCAATATTGTTATCATAAAAGAAAAATTATAAGAAAGTACAACTGCTTAAAAAAACATTACAGACCTTTCCACTTTTAATCTGAAAGGAACAGATCTTGATAGTTAAATTGTCTTGAAATATGCACTGCTAGAAATAGAACGAAGTATTAGAAAACTTGGTTGCAATGTACACATATGAAGATTATGGATTTCCAGTATGCTATCTGCTCTATCTATATAAGGTATAAAAAGCCTAACTTCTATGTGAGTTACCCAGCTGTCTGAAGGTCTACAGTCCAACATGGTTCTGATGTGCCAATTTTAAGTATCTGTAAGACTTTAGATGACTATACATCAGATAATGTTAATATCAACAACTTACAGCTATTAGCTTCCACACAAGGAAGAAAATTTCATATATTTACCAATATTTTATTTAGAACTGGATCGATACAAGAGAAAAAAAATTCTCAATTTTTTATACAATACATGCAAGAAATGAATCAAAATCTTACATGAATTCAAGAAAAAAAATTTACCAAAAAGAGGAACAATATGATGAATATACATATATAACTGTAAATTTCAGACTTTGGATCTATGAATATCAAACCATTAATTTAAGGAAAATACAGGACAAATACTCCCAATATCAACTATATTCCCCTCACATACTAAATAGTTTTTCAAAACAACTTAATATAACACATAAGCTTTATGATCTTTTAAATAATAAAGCACTTCCTGATAGGCATGTGCATCATCTATTTGCAACTGCATGTGCAATTAAGTGCCAAATGATTGCCTTATATGTACACTTTTTAAAATACAATAATTTCCATTCGTAAACTTAAAACATTACAGTCTACGATGGATAACAGAAACAAATTAACTGAAATTTCAAGCACTAACATTTGATAAACTGGGGTTCAAAGGTGAGGACTGTTCATATATCAACACTGGCAATTCTAATTCATATAATTCAATTTGTCCGAATGACTATTTTAATTAACAATGTAGGCACAATACATATATAATTTACTGTAACATTAGAGGATCTTGGTCTACTCTAGAGAAAACAATTACCCCAAATAAAGAAGGATCTAGTTAATGTGATGTATACAGCAGCACCATCTTTCCTAATACAAATATTATCAAATTCTTAGGTTTCATTACTTATACATACTTAATTCTGCTTTTCACTTTATCAGTTCCAAATTATTAACTATGTCTTTCTTAAAAGTGGAGATATCTAAAACAACTGACGAATTAATATCTAAACAGAAAATCTAAGTAGGATTTCTGTTTAAAAATAAATTCTTCCATCACATAGTTCCTTGAGATTCAGTCATCAATTTGAAATAAATTCATTGTAGCTAACATATTTTTGCCAATCTGTTGAGCAATCCCGAACTTCAACAGGAAGATAACATACATTACTGACTTCATCTTATAAATATCTTTCATATTTTTTTAAATCATGGGCATTTTCTGGTGCACAGGGATGATATCAATTGCTGAATGACCCTTCAGTGTCTCCAAATTTTTTCTTGCAATGCTTAAAAGTTCATAATTGATATCTGCAGATAACATCCACTAAAAAATCTCAAGGCATCTGGATTAATCATGATTTGTTCAGCAGTCCAGAAAGTTAGCAGCCATTAGGAGCTCAAGAGCAATTTCCGGAGCAATAGGGAACTCGGGTATTTCTGTAGAGCTATTAGTGTACCGAACCTTGTATGTGAAATACATGCACACTTTTTGAAGAACATGTGACCTGAAAATATATGAAAAATCTATATTAATAAAAGGCTAACTCAACAATAATTATCCACAAACAAAAAACAATCCAACAGATACATGAATTTGAAATACACTTACAGGCCAAAGATGCCTCCCCAATTAAACACAATGCCACAAATCTTACATGAAATTTAACTAATGTTCATATAATTCAAAAACTGATCACAATGATGGAGACATAATCACCCTGCTGTGTTTAAAAGACTGTCACTCTATGATTAATCCCTTAAGTAGCTAACTGCAAGAGATACATAATATAGAATCCTAATTATCCTAAAAATTTTCAGCAAATTCTATTTTGTTAAATATCTATCAGCTATAGTAAAATAAAATCATTACTATCATTTATTCATATATTTATATTTATTATACTCTGTCGCTGTCTCCCGCGTATGCGAGGTAGTGCAAGGAAACAGACGAAAGAATGGCCCAACCCACCCACATACACATGTATATACATACACGTCCATACACACACACACACACACACATACCTATACATTTCAAAGTATACATATATATACATACATAGACATATACATATATACACATGTACATAATTCATACTTGCTGCCCTTATTCATTCCCGTCGCCACCCCGCCACACATGAAATGACAACCCCCTCCCCCCGCATGCAAGCAAGGTAGCACTAGGAAAAGACAACAAAGGCCACATTCGTTCACACTCAGTCTCTAGCCGTCATGTATAATACACCAAAACCACAGCTCCCTTTCCACATCCAGGCCCCACAAAACTTTCCATGGTTTACCCCAGACTTTTCACATGCCCTGGTTTAATCCACTGACAGCACATCAACCCCAGTATACCAAATCGTTCTAATTCACTCTATTCCTTGCACGCCTTTCACCCTCCAGCATGCTCAGGCCCCAATCGCTCAAAATCTTTTTCACTCCATCCTTTCACCTCCAATTTCGTCTCCCACTTCTCGTTTCCTCCACCTCTGACACATACATCCTCTTTGTCAATCTTTCCTCACTCATTCTCTGCATGTGACCAAACCATTTCAAAACATGCTCCTCTGCTCTCTCAACCACACTCTTTTTATTACCACACATCTCTCTTACCCTTTCATTACTTGATCAAACCATCATATCTAATAATAATAAAAAAAATAAATGTTAAAGGATTATGACAATATGTTTTACTCCTTTAACTTCATAACTTATGTTGCATATAGTGTAAGCTAAATTGTCCCCTGCCCCAACAGCTCAGTCTGTCACCTAGCTTCCCTAGCAAGGATCTGACATTTGAGGCTATGATATTTCAATGTTAAGTACCTCAGTACCAATAAAGCAACAAACACTATATTCTGGCCAGGCCTGTTGAGTATTCTTTTTTATTTTCAATAAACCTCAGTGGGTTTTCACAAGAATATGACCAAAACAAAGCTTATTTACATTAACAGATTAAAGTGATATACAGTGTTTAGAAATCAGAAACAAATAAAAGAGCAAACATAATTAAGGACATTTAAAAGTCACATTATGTGAAAGCTACAATGCAGACAACAACTATATGTTTATCAAAGTTTATAAGACGGAAGAACATTGATTGCAATGAATGAGCATAAAATAACTGGGGGTACCTGGTTTAAAAAGATATAAAAGTAAAAAAGGGTGGGTGGGGTTAATGGCAAATGGAAACTATTACATATGCTAAAGTGACAGGTGCTAAAGAGATACTTCTGAATGTACATGAGCTGAGAAGGAAAGCTGGTGGATGTGTGATGACTTTTTGGTGGAGGCAGAGGTGAAAGTTTGTTGAGGCAATGAAACAAAGAAATGATATGAGTAGGAAGAGGGTAGTGAAAGTGAGTTTGGAAAAGAGGCTTGTGTGAGCAGACACCAAGAGAGGCTGGGTTAAGAATGGCAAAGGCAAGAGAGAGCAAAACTTGGGGAATGGGTATAGAATGTTATAGTATTTATGGAAATAGTGCTTACATGTACAAGAGAAGTGGGCACCATGTGGAAGGTGGAATATAGACATGAGAGAAAGGGTTGTAAGTGGAGGGATGAAGAAGTAAGGCTGTTGGACAAAGAGAAAAGAGAGCTGTATGGGTGTTAGGTTATTAGGTACAGTAGGGTTGAGGGTCAAGTCAATTGGGAGGTGAGTTTGAATGGAGAAAAACTGGAGGAAGTGAAGTGTTTTAGATATCTGGGAGTGGATCTGGCAGCGGATGGAATCATGGAAGCGGAAGTGGATCATAGGGTGGGGGAGGGGGCGAAAATTCTGGGAGCCTTGAAGAATGTGTGGAAGTCGAGAACATTATCTCGGAAAGCAAAAATGGGTATGTTTGAAGGAATAGTGGTTCCAACAATGTTGTATGGTTGCGAGGCGTGGGCTATGGATAGAGTTGTGCGCAGGAGGATGGATGTGCTGGAAATGAGATGTTTGAGGACAATGTGTGGTGTGAGGTGGTTTGATCGAGTAAGTAACGTAAGGGTAAGAGAGATGTGTGGAAATAAAAAGAGCGTGGTTGAGAGAGCAGAAGAGGGTGTTTTGAAATGGTTCGGGCACATGGAGAGAATGAGTGAGGAAAGATTGACCAAGAGAATATATGTGTCGGAGGTGGAGGGAACGAGGAGAAGAGGGAGACCAAATTGGAGGTGGAAAGATGGAGTGAAAAAGATTTTGTGTGATCGGGGCCTGAACATGCAGGAGGGTGAAAGGAGGGCAAGGAATAGAGTGAATTGGAGCGATGTGGTATACCGGGGTTGACGTGCTGTCAGTGGATTGAATCAAGGCATGTGAAGCGTCTGGGGTAAACCATGGAAAGCTGTGTAGGTATGTATATTTGCGTGTGTGGACGTATGTATATACATGTGTCTGGGGGTGGGTTGGGCCATTTCTTTCGTCTGTTTCCTTACGCTACCTCGCAAACGCGGGAGACAGTGACAAAAAAAAAAAAAAAAAAAAAAAAAAAGGGTGTTACTGAACTTGCAGGGAAGGAGTGTGAGTTAGTGGGAGATATGCATAAGGACATAAGGTCCTAGATGCTGTAATGACTGTTTCGAAAGAGTCAAGTGGCCATCATGGCAAAGAAGGGTATGTTTGATGGTAAAGTAGTCTTGGTGATGCTGTAAGGATGTAAAGCATGGGCCCTAGGTATGGAAAAGAAAAAAAAAGTATGTCAGAGGGTGGATGTGTTAAAAACAAAATGCTTGAAGGCAACATATGATGTGAAGAGTGTTCACTAAGTAAATCACAGAGTAAGAAATAGGTGCAGTAGTAAAAAATAAAGATGTATGAGAAGCTGAAGAGAATGTCCTAAAACAGTTTGTACATATGGAGAGGACGAGAGAGAGGAGAGGCTGACTAGGAGCATGTATACGTTAAAAGGAGAAGCCTGAGAATGAAATGAAAGGATCAGAGCCTTACCATGCAGGAGGGTGTAAGGCATGCATGGGATAAAAAGAATTAGGAGTGACGTTATATAGAGGGAGTAACATACTGTCAATGGACTGAACTATGTTATATAAAAATCATCTGTTAAACATTCTCCATACTTTCTTCTTTATGTATGTCTGAAAGGAAATTTTGGGTTTGGATTATTTGTTACCTAAACAAGACGACAATCAACTCATTAGATTTTATCGCCTATACACTGCATGATTTTGTCAACCCTTCTCACAGTGCTAAAAGGAACCAAGTTTTCATATAAGGGCATTAGCAAGCCACATTATTCAGAAGCAAGTAAACACAATGTAAAAGTTTCAAGAACTTCACCATCTCCCATTATAGTCCAGCAGAGAAAAAGCAGAGGCTTCATAAAGGAAGAGGGATCTCAAAAAACTCCTCTTCCTATTTTTATCTTTGATGCTCATTCATTCCAGGAACTCCCTTAAGGAAGCAGCCATGGCAAAAGAGCCTCCATAACTGGTGAACTTCAGTGCCACTTCTTTGCCTTTAGCGCCTCACCCTTATCAGGCCACTAGCAGATGGCAACTTTAGCAGTGATTCTAAAGGTTCCTACCTAATGTTCCTATTGACTACTTCTACCTATTTTGTCTACCTAATGCTCCCAGCTAATTTTCTAACCTACTACTTTTAACTTATGCTGGTGCCTAATGTCCCTCTCTACTACTTCTACCTAACATTCCTACCTAATGCTCCTGCCTAATACTCCTACTTTCTACTTCTATCAATAAATCCTACCATTTTGCCAAAAGGCAGGGCTAGCACACTGCACTCACTGCAGGAAAATCTAGTTACAAATAATGAGCTGTGTGAGTTAAATATTGATCAGTTCTAGTTCACTACTCAGCCATCACAAGCCCTCCTGATACCCAAGCAGGTACCACAAGTAATATACCTCATTGGTAGGTGGCTACCTACCAACCACTACCAACATACTACTACAACAAAGTACTAAAACTACTTTACACAGAGCTGTAAACTTTTAAAGTCAAATTCTACAGTCAGAAGCATTTAACAAGCACTCACATGAAGAAACAGAGTTATTAGTATTTTCTTGCTAAAAGACTAAGAGAAAAACTCTGAAGAAGCTGATTCAGTTACAAAAGATGCTTCAAGATCTCTCAAAAAGACCTACAGGATTTCACAAAAAGACTGGTATTATGTCTATGGGAAAGGGTGAAAACTACATAAAAGATGTTAAACACTCTCCATACAATACTTTTTTCGATATGTATACGTTTGAGAAAATTTAAACAAACATGCTGTTGGTAGAGGGCACCTCTGGCACAGTGTTTTCAGAGGTACCTACCTAATGTTCCAGGTAACTACTTCCTAATACGTCTACCTAATGTTTCTGCCAAATGTTTCAACCTACTACTTCTGCTTAATGCACCAAGCTAATGTTCCTACCAACTATTTCTACTTAATGCTCCTGCCTAATGTTCCTACTCACGACTTCTACCTATTGTACCTAATATGCTGCAAAAAGGCATGTCTACTGTGAAGTCCTCACTGGAGGAAAATCTAAAGTTATGAAGAATAAGTCGAGTGAGTTACATTTTGTCAAGTGTTATGCATGACGAGGAGAAATTGTACATTAGTGAACAGAATGACAGCAGTCCAAATGTTGGTAAGGCAGAGAGAAAAGACAGTTACCTCGGTCAAAGGAGTTTAACTTGACAACCACTGAAATGCTGATTTACTATGCACCCATCACTAATCCTCCCGATATCCAAGTAGCTAGTACCAGTAACATAAATCAGATGAACTTGATAAGGAGCATTCAGTTGCCTGTGCCATTTCAGCTACCATAAAAAAAAGTTGTATACTTACGGTATCTCCCTAAAGTTGACCTCATTTGTTTCATTTTCAGCAAACTGTCCTGGACCAGACAACATGGCCTTAATTGTGCCAGAGGTGAGGGCGTGGTCTCTCTTGACAATAAATTCATGACCATCAGATGATATCAACTTTACATACATAGCATCAGGTCCTTCACAACCTCCATACACACGCTCCTCATCTTTATTGTCATCCCCCATCTTGATCTGTTACCTTATGAAGAGAAAAAAAATTACACATAAAGAAATAAATTTTACAAGTGCAATATATATATATATATATATATATATATATATATATATATATATATATATATATATATATATTATTCTTTTCTTTCAAACTATTCGCCATTTCCCGTGTTGGCAAGGTAGCGTTAAGAACAGAGGACTGGGCCTTTGAGGGAATATCCTCACCTGGCCCCCTTCTCTGTTCCTTCTTTTGGAAAATTTAAAAAAAAACAAGAGGGGAGGATTTCCAGCCTCCTGCTCCCTCCCCTTTTAGTCGCCCTTTATGATGCACAGGGAATTCGTGGCAAGTATTCTTTCTCCCCTATCCCCATGGATGATACACAGACATTTATATTCTATTTATCTATTATACTTTGTCACTGTCTAACGTGTTAGCAAGGTAGCGCAATACACAGACATACACATGTACAAATTCATACTTGACTGCCGTCATCCATTCCTGGCGCCACCCCATCCCACACGAAACAGCATCGCTACCCCCCGCTTCAGCAAGGTAGCGCTAGGAAGGCAGACAAAAGAGGCCACATTCATTCACACTCAGTCTCTAGCTGTTATGTGTAATGCACCAAAACCACAGCTCCCTATCCACATCCAAGCCCCATAGACCTTTCCATGGTTTACCCCAGACATTTTACGTGCCCTGGTTCAGTCCACTGACCGCATGTCGATCCCAGTATACCACACTGTTCCAATTCACTCCATGCCTTGCACACCTCTCACCCTCCTGTATGTTCAGGCCCCAATCATTCAAAATCTCCCTCACTCCATCCCTCCACCTCCAATCCAGTCCCCAACCTCTCCCCGATTGCTGTCTCCTGCATCAGTGATGAAGTGTCACAAAACAGATGAAGAATGGCCCATCCACTCATTAACACACACACACCCATACACAAATATATATATGTATGTATATATATATATATATATATATATATATATATATATATATATATATATATATATATATATATATTATCCCTGGGGATAGGGGAGAAAGAATACTTCCCACGTATTCCCTGCGTGTCGTAGAAGGCGACTAAAAGGGAAGGGAGCAGGGGGCTGGAAATCCTCCCCTCTCGTTTTTTTTTTCTTTTTTTTTTTCCAAAAGAAGGAACAGAGAAGGGGGCCAGGTGAGGGTATTCCCTCAAAGGCCCAGTCCTCTGTTCTTAACGCTACCTCGCTATCGCGGGAAATGGCGAATAGTATAAAAAAAAAATATATATATATATATATATATATATATATATTTTTTTTTTTTTTTTTTTTTTTTTTTTTTTATACTTTGTCGCTGTCTCCCGCGTCTGCGAGGTAGCGCAAGGAAACAGACGAAAGAAATGGCCCAACCCCCCCCATACACATGTACATACACACGTCCACACACGCAAATATACATACCTACACAGCTTTCCATGGTTTACCCCAGACGCTTCACATGCCTTGATTCAATCCACTGACAGCACGTCAACCCCTGTATACCACATCGCTCCAATTCACTCTATTCCTTGCCCTCCTTTCACCCTCCTGCATGTTCAGGCCCCGATCACACAAAATCCTTTTCACTCCATCTTTCCACCTCCAATTTGGTCTCCCTCTTCTCCTCGTTCCCTCCACCTCCGACACATATATCCTCTTGGTCAATCTTTCCTCACTCATTCTCTCCATGTGCCCAAACCACTTCAAAACACCCTCTTCTGCTCTCTCAACCACGCTCTTTTTATTTCCACACATCTCTCTTACCCTTACGTTACTTACTCGATCAAACCACCTCACACCACACATTGTCCTCAAACATCTCATTTCCAGCACATCCATCCTCCTACGCACAACTCTATCCATAGCCCACGCCTCGCAACCATACAACATTGTTGGAACTACTATTCCTTCAAACATACCCATTTTTGCTTTCCGGGATAATGTTCTCGACTTCCACACATTTTTCAAGGCTCCCAAAATTTTCGCCCCCTCCCCCACCCTATGATCCACTTCCGCTTCCATGGTTCCATCCGCTGACAGATCCACTCCCAGATATCTAAAACACTTCACTTCCTCCAGCCTCTCACCATTCAAACTCACCTCCCAATATATATATATATATATATATATATATATATATATATATATATATATATATATATATATCATTATGCTTAATCTCTGTTTCCCGCATCAGTGTGACTGATATATTCCAAAAAGAATACTGGAAATTAAGGTAATTACATATCCCTTATCTATCTTATCTATCATAGTTCAATAAAGTATGGTCAAAATCATGCTCTATAACTGCTACTGCCTTTCCTAAACACTACAAAAGAAAATCACTGAATTGTCAAAGCTCCTAAGAATACTAAGTTTGACCAATAAATTACTGAGACGTTTCTAAAATGATCCTAGAATGAAAAGAAAAACTGATAAAAAGAAAACCCTCCAGGTTCATCAATGCACCAGTGTCCACTACAGAAACAAATAATCCTAGGTTATATGCACCATCAATACGTGATGAGAATATCATCTGATACATAATCATAATCCAAATATCCACATCAAACATACATTCTACATGCTGCAAAAAAAAGCTGCTGTACAGCCAACCTATCATACAATAACCTAAATATGCTTCACGAAATATGGACCAGTCATACAGCATCTTTATTTCATATGCACATGAAAGATACTATGGTGTTACTCATGTGAAAAACATTCTTAAACTCCCAGTTATGTGCAATTTTCTTTCATTACTTACATTATGTGTGGCGATATATGCATATCCTCAGCACCATCACCTTCGTCCATAAATTCCACTCTAAAACACACCATCACTCGGATGGTTATTAAGGAGCACCCTTCATTTACATCCATGCACGTCTCAAGTTACATCATAAAGCCCTGGAAGTAATCGTACTTTGTTACTAATAAAGCACAGGCCATCACAGGGGATTCACTCAAGAGCATTAAAATTAGACTCACCTTAGGGTAGTGTACCCGTCCCTGGATGTAAACAGCTTATGCTTCGTTCTCGCCTCAAAACGAACCATTCATGATCGTGTTTCGAACCTCCCGGACCCATCTCAGCTTCGAAATATGAAATAGAATCCGATTTCGACTTTATTTCGAATATTTCTAAAATTGAACTCCTTTCCATAGCTCAATCTAATAACCAAAAAATTCAGTACATGAAGAAAAATTACATTTGTCTCCCATCAAGAGAGAACAAAGTGAATGTCTTCCTAAAAAACAAGGAAGCGAGTGGGATCATTTAAAGCTCAATTTTCCTATGGAAAACATAGGAAAGAAATACACTTATGTGACCAATGTTACCGACATGAGAATGTTTCTGTGAATGAAATACACTATACAGTGTAACAAATCATTCAAATAAATGACAGAGTCCAATATCGTTATTTCAACTGTATATTGGGTTACTGAACGTTATATTTCTTTGACCATTGTCATGTTCTTCCCCTCAAAATATCTCAGCGCTTCTTCGTAAAGGATGCAAAAGGATGTCATAATCGTCTTTTCGTACCGCATGATACAATTATATTAATCTTTGTCGAATCAAGTAGTCAGGTTTTATGGAGATCATGTTATGAAGAGCACTTTGAAGCAACATACATGAAGACCATATTCCCTCAATGTACTTCTCTGATAATAACTGTAGATTTATAATTATGGCCAGGATATAAGCACTGGTTTCTTGAAACGGACACAGAAGTTATCTAAGAATCCTGTTTGTTTAATGACAGGTCTAACTAGTTATTTTCTTTTGACCTAACTAGTCAGTGATTCTTTGGTTTAACAATGTTCCCTCGAACTTCATGCTCTTATGAGGCACTTTAATCTCCAGATTGCAACAAGGCCACGATGTGATGTCTCCAAATTCAACAATATATTGATAAACGTGACCAAGATATCCATTTTCTCAAAGAAAGTGACTTTTCTTACAGAACTGTGTAATAGGAGACTTATTCGTCTTACAGTGTTAATAGATTTTCCACTGTTCATAACTTGAAACAAATTCCTGTGTATTAAAGTCAGGAGATCATAAACTGTATTTCATATCCCCAGAAAATTATGTGTTTTCTAACAAATGTTTGAGAGCTACCCCTGACCTAGCCTAACCTAATACACTTAGGGAAATATTATGTTAGCCCTAACATTGCTGTCCTTATCTAAACTTGAATAAATCCATCAGAAAGTCGCTGGAGCCAAATACTGGTCTTTGAAATGGTTCCCAATCTATTAAAGTCATGAGAAAATCACAAATTACCTCCTGTGGTATTCCCTGGACTTGAGGTAGCATGAGAAGAACTTTCTAACAAATGTTTTACCCATGGGCTTACCTTGACCTAACATGCCTTGGTCAGGTGTATTAATACATTACGTCCTTACGATTTGATCAGGTCAACTTACCTACAGCTAGGCTTGAAATAGGTTAGAAAGAAACGGTACTCCAAGATTTCACTTTCCGAGGTGTAGTCTATTTCGATGAAAAAAATGGTTGTAGGATGTTAAATTAAATTGGATTAGGAAATGAAAATAATTCAGTAGCTGGCGTTCCATTCAGGGGTTAGGTTGGACTAGGTTAGGTTAGGCTACGCTAAGTTAGGCTAAGCTAGTTTAAGCTAGGTTAGGTTAGATTAGTTTAGGCTAGGTTAGGTGAGGCTAGGCTAGGTTAGGCTAGGCTAGGTTTAGGCTAAGTTAGGTTAGGTTAGGTTGGGCTAGATTGTTAGGTTAGGTCAGCTTTGGTATCAATAAGGTAAGGAAGGTTAAGGTACGGGTAAGAGTACATGGTAGAGTGGCTAGGCTATCTACAAAATATGGATTTGTAATTTACGATATCGTTACAATATAATTTACGACATGGTTACATTATAATTTACGATATCGTTACAATATAATTTACGACATGGTTACATTATAATTTACGATATCGTTACATTATAATTTTGCTGTGGAAGATGTTACATTAGATGACTAGCACGAGATGGGTCACACAGCATAAATGATGTATGTACCTTAGTGGTTAGTTATAACATCTACAGGTATTTCTGGATCCTAAATGAAAATTCCTTATCTAACCTAGCCTTAATAAATTCTGTATCAAAAGCAAGTCTCATATTTCTTTCAATTTAAAGTACGTCTCTGAAAGGACACGGTGTTCTCTCATAACCTGTTTTGTATTTCATTTAAATTAGTCAATTCAATCACAACTGTTATGGCCCTTGACGCAAACGCTAGTCAAACATTCTAAATAAAAAATCTATTTTATTCGTGGACCTTTGACGTGACATACTTATAATTTTCACGTTATTAATTGAAAGATTCACAATAAGTTTATGGAAATAGTTTGATTACAATATTTACTTCATTTTCTAATGTTCCATTCTTAAATAACTTCATTCATTAACAACCTTTCAATCTCCTACAAAACTTTAATCCATTCACAAAAAACTGACCCATTCTGTCTTGTATTTCAGAAATTTGATCAATGAAGGCCTTTTAAACCTTTAAAGAACCTTCATTCATAAATTGCTCCATTTAAACGTTGGCAGTTTAAAGATTCATTCATAAATTGTTCCATTTAAAGGTTGGAAGTTTAAACTCATTCATAAATTGCTCCATTTAAAGGTTGGTAATTTAAACATTTCATTCATTTAAAAATGTCGAACCTCGTACGGTAGTGTGATCCATTCATAGGATACTCATCATTAAATGGAATTCTCGTACAATTTACTCAACTGCCAAACGTAAATAGAGTATAGACTAAAGAAAATTATACCTGAACATCTTGAAACAGATTATTTACAACATTTCTTTGAAAATGGATTAGAATGGCAAGAAAATGTGTTAGAAATACCTCTGCTTGTCTCCTGGAGTTGATCAAATCCTTGAGCGGGTATGGCGGGCTGAGCCGGAAAGTCATTTCCTAAATTCTTTTTATCATCTGATTCATAAATGTGGTTCACAAAAGTGTTTCTACACATGTACGGTTTTCAGGTAAATTTTCTCTGCCCGATATTAGCGGCCATGTGCCATCATATTACAGATCTTTTTTTGACTAGGTATCGACCTGAGCGACTTGTCTCGTTTTGAATTTGTTTTTCTGTATTTCTTCTGTAACGACTATGTTATCATACGTATTCTGGCTGTAATAAAGTTGCGAAATTTCTTTGGCTGTAATCTATTTTTGTAGACGCTTAAAAAAAGGTTAAAATCTTGTAAATCGAAGATTTGGGTACAACTTTCCTACAGTTTCCCAGGATATTGTTATACCTTCATCGTACAGTACAAGGTTGTAAGATGAGTCTGACTGATTTATCTGTTAAAATACATTTTCAGGATATATATATATATATATATATATATATATATATATATATATATATATATATATATATATATATATATATATATATATATATATATATATCCAAATATTTCTCCCAGTATGACATATGTAGTATACCTTTCTGCAACTATTTTCACCTCAGAACATTACTCTATAATGTCTTTTCTTTCTTTCATACTATTCGCCATTTCCCGCGTCAGCGAGGTAGCGTTAAGAACAGAGCACTGGGCCTTTGAGGGAATATCCTCACCTGGCACCCTTCTCTGTTCCTCCTTTTGTAAAATTAAAAAAAAAAAAGAGGGGAGGATTTCCAGCCACATTAAACCCAACAAAACAGCAGCACATTCTTTTTTACGACAAATATCTATATATGGTAACGGCAAGAAATGAAGGATCTTTTTATTATCAAGAAGGATATTGTTTATTTGTATCACCTTTAAATAGACGAAATTGTTCAATGACCCTCGGTCCCCCCTGAGCCATCCGAGCTGATACTGTTTTGATGTTGTGACTCGCGATTCAGAGTTCGATGCTTCACGGTTCAAACTCCGCTTCAAAATGGGTGAACCATGTCAAAACATGATGAATGAAATAATAAAAGATAAGGTTAATATAGAGTTTCTTGGTATTTTAAATAAGATTCTATATGTCAAGCAAAAATAGTGAAAACATTTGATCAATCTCAGTACAGCAGTGACCGCATTCATATTTTTTGCAAATATCTTTTCATATACAGTTTTTTCTTAAAGTATGTTTAGAAATAGTATAGAAATAAATTCAAATTGATAGAAATTTAAGCTTGACATATTATGCCAACATAAAATATCAACTAAGAACCAGTAGTTATGTTTGTCAATTACTTTCAAATAGCGCGCGAAGCTGCCCATTGCTTGCTGTAAACTTGTTTGTAAACATTGCAGGTATTTTGTTCTTCGTACACTCTGTTTATTAATATATGGTATAGATTGTTAATTGTGTCCTATTGTAGATGTTTTACTGCTGTGTTATATGATTTTATATCTAGGAGAATTGAAAAACCATGTGGCTACGCTGGACCGGTCCATAGGCAGGCTCGGGTATAGGAAAGATTATCATAGACCACTTGTTCCTGTGTGTACAACACGTGCATGTAGGAAAGCAGGTAGAACTGCGGATTAAAGAAGCTTTCAAGACGCTAAGAATTTTATCCATTCTGTGCTTTCCTTTTAATATTATATTTTTTCTTTTGAATTATGTAGAACGTAAATTCTTTTTGTTCCTTTCCATTTATCACCAGTTTTTAACAGATTTATCCTTTGCGTCCAAACTCTTTTTTCCCACCAACCAGAATCAGGGGTACATTGTCAATATCTGAATTAGAACATTTTTAATATGCTCATGTTTCATTTTTTTTGTATTGCAGAAACTGAAAGCTTGATCATGATTCCAATGATCCCTGACTGTGGAGTTTTATCCACTCCCAGGAGAACTTCATCTTTGAATTTATGTGAAAATGGTTTGAAAGTCTCTCCTGTTCCAGCTAAAACAGCTCTGACATCACAAAAGGCATATAAATTGTCTTGTGCCTCACCAGTACCATCTGAGATGTCTGGAGTAACCCTTAGTTCAGGTAATGATTTTTGGCGCGTTGCAAAAGCATCACACTAGAGAATGGTCCATTGGAAATTTGGACATCAATAATCTAGTTTTACTGTGTGCATTTTGAGAAGTTTTTAAGGTATTCAGGTGTAATTTGAATTTTTCATGGTTACTTTTGTCAGTTCTATGAGAGAAACATGGACCAGAGGCAGGCTTGAACCATAGAATGGGACAGTCTGTGACCTCATGGTTCATGATGCCATCGTTTTACTCAAGATGATATCCCCAGCTACATATGACGAATACAATATTATCCCCAGCTACATATGACGAATACAATATTATCCCCAGCTACATATGACGAGTACAATATTCTCAGGATTGCTGTTGTGTACATATTCATCACTAGGGTGGTTGTTCTTATATCTTCCCATACCCTATTCTTGGATTGGTATTTAAGTATTTTGTGGATTATCTTGTGCATCTATAATTATATTGATTTTCCATATTAGATTACACTTTGTGAATTATATTTTTATTTCCATATTGGATTAAACTTTGTGAATTATATTTTTATTTCCATTGCAGGGCTCATGTATACCTCCCCCTTTTCTGCTTGTTTTATTGTTTTTGTTTATCAGGAATGTTTTCATTCTTCGTAGAAGCTGACACTATGGGCCCTGGAGGAGTAGTTACATGAGAGGTGGGGACTACAACAATGTTTTTGATGGTGATGTCATCCTTAGGATGGTGCCAGTCTGGGTTAGGAATGTGCTGGTTATCCTATGCACTCTTTTTTAACCTTTTTTCTTAGCTGTTATTCTGGGAGATGTCTTTCCCAGTGTTTGATCTTTGGTGGTAAGGATTGAGCTTGAAGGAGCTTCTTATTATTACCTCCAGGGTTTTATTCTTTCCTGAGCATTTTGCTGGAATTTAGCTAATTTTTAGCACCAGAACCTGAGTCATATGAATTACTGACCCAGTGTTTTCAACAGCAATAGCAAGAGAAGTTGCCATTTAGGTGTGCATGAGGTACAATGAACTAGGGTGGTTTGGTATACATGGGGTGACATGCTGTCAAAGGACTGAACCAGGGCATATGAAGCACCCAGGGGCAATGGCAACCTCTGTGAATATCAAAGTTTTGGTTGAGGGAGGTTCCTCAGTGCCCTTTTCAAAAGATCATCTCGTATTACAGTTCAGTGTTATAGCCATAATTAATGATTTTTTATTCATAATTGTTTGCCTTTTCATGCATTAATGAGGTGCACAGGAACAGATGAAGAATGAACTACTTCACTTGCATCCACTTTGTAGCTGTTATGTGTGATGCATCAAAACCAGAACCCATATCCACAATCAGGTCCCACTGATCTTTCTGTGGTTTACTAACATTAAGTTCATCTGCTGCTGGGGACTGCACAGATGATTGCTTTATTATGTCATCTGGTGTATTTTGCTTGTTGCTCATTCGTGTGTATGACATGTATATATGTTAGAATTTTGAACTTTAAGACAAATCTTGACTGCTAGAGAAGTTAGGTGAGGTTTCCGTAAGATTTTTAATTTTGTAGAAGTGAATTACCAACTACATTGTTGCCACAATTTCTCTGATGTACTACTTTTTTCTTTTTATAATTTTCAATTTCATGGTCTACAATTGTTATTGAATTATGTAACCACTACACTAGTACTGAAGAACAGAATTAGATCCATAGCTAGTACTGATGCTGAGCTAAACTATACTTTTGTTAGAAATTTATTACCAATGTATCACAAACCATAACAGAGATAAAAACTAATAAGAAATAGTGATGATGCAATGATGTATTTTTAATTCTCTGCTTATTACCGTCAGAACTACAAGAAATGTATGAGTTCCTTTTAGTATTGAATACCTTTTTTCTTTTGCCTGTTATATCCAACACTCTGTTGATTTACTTGTGTTTGGTACATTTTGATTGTAAATTGGCAAAAAGTTGATGGTTGTCCGTATGAATATTGTACGTTGAAATTTTTTGTTATAGCTCTTTTGGGCTTCTTGCAGGGTTCAGCTTTGGTTTTTATAAGTCTCCAAAGAACACTGTCAGCCCTTATCGTAAGATTGAACCACCTCCTAGCCGTAAGCATATTAGACGACCCAGAGAGGGCATAAATAAAGGTGTTGGCCACAAGATTAAAAAACCTAAGCAGAAGACAAAAGAAAAAATAAAGGTGAGATGAGTCCAAAGGAATTATCAACATGTATGTTTGATTTCACAGGTGTATTCTCACACATTCTCCCTCCTCCTGTCACAGAATCCATTTATGTATGCTTTGTATTCAGAAGTATTTGTATCCTTGCAGATCACTCTATCTCACTTCCTTCATTTAACATGTAAGAATTTTCAGACAAATGACTGACCAACCTTATTTTTTGTACAGAAAATATAGAGTGCACTGTCATTATTAGGGCACCATATTTTTGTGTCTGGGTAGCTGCTACATTTTCCATGAATCCTCTCCTACCACTCATTAAGTATTGAATCCAGTGTTTAATCTTTCCAAAGATTATGCTGTATGTATACCATTATGCCGTCAGTTAAGCACTTTCCATATGTATTCATAGGGAACTTCATGATTCAGTCTAGTGTTACATTCTTTCGGATGGGTTGCATATAATTTTGATGTTGGCCTTACTGCATATTGCTGGCTTTCACATGTGTTCTCTACATTTCTGAGATTAATTCCAAATTCTCATAGGCTAATCACAGATGGTCTGATGTCATTCACAGTCGGTTTGAGGTCAATAGAAAATGTTTTTTGTCCACTCAAGCTGGCCACAGGAGAAAAAGCATAAAATATAAAACCCTGAATCCAAAGGTTGTAACTACGAATGATACTAACACTGTATTCATGAGAACATGTCATGAGTCTTTATGTACATTGATTTGAATAATGAAAAGAATGCAAAGGCGAGCCCTTTTACTGTTTTACCTCCAGGCTCTAGGTTGTTATGCTTTGCTTGAAATAGAAGGTAGAGAGTCACTGTCCTTCCCATTTCTCTTTTATAGCTGTAAAATGCAATCCAGAATTGTGCTTTACTTTGAATTACATGTTACAGGCACTTTTTTGCATAGTGTAATATTTTTTGTATGTTGCTGACTTTCTGTGTTTTTCACTGTTAAGCACAAGTTATTACATTTCCTCAAGAGTAACAAATGAAAGGTCTGGCTTAATGGTTAATGCATGTTGACTGGAGGGCTGAGGTAAAGAATAGAGTTTTGCAAGTATGGTATATTGATGGTGCACTAGAAGTGTTGTTGGAGTAACAAAATAGGAAGAACATGAGGTGGGATTATTCGGGTTACATGTAAGCTTAATAGCCACTGAGCTCTAAGTATCTTTGGGAATTGATGAAGGTGTTAGCTTTCAAGATAGAAAACTTACTTACTTTAGGTATTACAAAATTGTAAGCCACAGATGTGAAACCATGGAAATTTACAGAAAAATTAAGAAATGTAAAATTTTGTCCTGATGATCAGAACCCATCCTTAAATCAAATTCTTTTAAGCAGTTTTAGCCTAATGCTCTTCAAATAGAGATGGATAGGAAAGTGTCATAGATGCAAACTTCCTCAGAGGTACGTTCAGGAAGAACATGTTAAGATCAGGTTTTCACATAGTGATAATCCTTTCAGACACTTGTACTCTGAATACAGTGTGTACAGTACCTAAGAGTATTGATGCAGAACTCGCATCACCACAGTGGGTGAAAACACTTACTTAAGTGCGTCTATGACTGAGAGAGAGTTGCCTCTCCCTTATTAGATTAATGGCATTATGATATTTTCAAACTATATGACTATATGACTGACACTATTGTGTACTTTATCTTCCAACAGAGAAGGGAGAATGTCAAGACTGTTGTTAAGCGGTTGAAGGAAGGGAACTATACCCCATGCCTACCTTCAAATCGTAGTCCTATGAAGTCTCCTCCATCAGGAGAAAAAGTAAGTAAATGTAATATGAAACTAAATGAAAGAGAGCATTGGATGGTATCAATGGGTCATTTTACATTAGCTCCATAGTTGATGTAATTTTATGTTAGAGGTAAAATCATGCCAGGTATTAAGTGAGGAAAATTTGCTATGAAAGGCATATTTCATATTCGTGTCTTTTTATCATATATTAAGCAAGAAGCCAAGGGACAGATTTGTGTGTGCAGGCATTGTAGGCTACATAGCAAATATGTTTACTGCCATTGCAATATGATGCTGAGCATCTGTTGTGTTTAAACACTTTGTAAAACACCATTTTGATGAATTTTATATGAGAGGCATGCAAAAGTAATTCTGTTTCAAGACAACCAAATTGAAAAAGTCTTGGCTGTTTTGTCTGACCATTTTCAATTTTTTCCTTATTTAACAGTTTCTGTATTATTTACTTGGTTCTGCATAAAATCGATTGTTTAGGATAGGAAAGAATGGCCTTCCCCATTATTGAACATGTTACTCCTCAGGAAATACAGCACATTTACACATGGTAGAATAAGTATCTTACCACTTTTTTGTGAATTGCTGTGACCCATGGATGAAAGATTTTAAGTGATGCCAATTGGTCTAACCTTACATTAATAGCCCAGCTTTCATGTTATTATAATATATCATTTGTAATATGTGCCATATAATAAATGTTATGTTGATTTCATATTTTGGTGGAAATATCTATGTTTTTTTGTTTTTGTAAGGGTTCAGTCACATACAAAAGTCCATGCTCAGGATGAGCCTTCATTGAAATATAGAGAGGGTTATGAAAGGGAAAAAGAAGTGACAAAGGAGAGTATTTAAAAATTTTGGAGTAAGTGTAAAACCTGTCTTTTAAAATGTGCCAGGTCATAGTTATGGGGAAAGACATGAGAGGGTAGAGAGTTCCATAGCTTTGAGATGTAGGAATAGAAACAGGTATCAGAGCGCCTCCCTTCAATCGCCTGTGGTCACATAGTAATCATGTGATGCAGCAGCTTGCCGAGTATTGTGTGGTCTAGCTTGGATGGGGGCATACAAACATAATTATTTGGAAATTTGTCTTACATTCATGATTACCAACCCTACTGACACAACATGTGTTGTACTGATCATTTTGAAATTCATTGAACCCTCCAGAAAGATACTCTTTCAGCTGTGTGTACTTTAATGCATTGTTGCTACTATTCAGAATTTGTCAAGTAGGTAGATGAAAGCAAAGATGTAGCTGAATATGATGCATATCAATATGGCATAATTGATTTATTGTGCTGATCATGAAATCCTTGATACAGCATTGATAAAGACAGTTTTCATGGATGATACCTGAGGACAACATGCATTTAGAAGTTGAGAAAATTTTGGAGTTCAGTTTTCACTTTCCAAGAAGCAATTGTTAATTTGCTTGACATTTAGGATGGTTGTTTATGAGAGGGAATCTTATAGATTGAAGTGCTTTGATTTTAGACTTTGCTCTGCTAGATGAATGAATTAGATAACCACATTGTTAACATAGGTATCTTCAGGCTCTGGGATGCAAGTTTGTACTTGCAAATACAGTTGTAGATATTTTCTTCGTGTATTTTAACTTCAGTGTCATAAATGAGGTTGGTGAAAATCTAAGACCTTAAGACTTCAATTAGAGTCATCATGAATGCTGTATAAAATTGATGTGTTGCTGTTTAAGTGATATTATGAATTGTTTTTCTGAAAATTTTTTTGATTTCCAGAAGAAGCGGCGAGTGCTCTCTTCTCCAGGCATGTCCCTCTTAGAAACTGAGGTAAATAGGTTATCAAACATATAATTTTGTTGAACTGTAAGAAAAAGTATTACTGCACGCTATCTATTTTGTCTATCTCTTGACAGTAGTTCCCAATTGGAATTCCCTCAAGGGGATGACCATGGCAATAGAGTCACCATAACCAGAGAACTCCAGTGCTGCTTCTTAGCCTTTAATGCCTCACCCTGAACAGGCCACTGGCACAGGACAAATCTAGCACAGTGTTTGTAGAGGCACTAATCTAATGTTCCTACAGACTACTTCTACCTAATGATTGCATATCCAGTGAGGTGGAAGTTAAGAGTGGGTTAGTAGTAGTAGGATGGTTGTTTTTAGTATTTGTCAGGTACTCTGTGCTTGTCATGTATTTTTCTTTGGGGGGGGTTGATCTGTAAGTTGAGATGGCTAAAGTCTGAAGGAAGGGTAAGTTTCTCATCTCTGCTTGGAGATTTATTTGGTTTATTATGGTGTAGTTTGCATGGAAGGGTCAGGGACTGTTGCCAAAAGTTGGATGCGAAACACATTGAAGTTGGATTCTATTGGCAATGTCTTTGTTTCATTGTACAGGTGTCAAACATTTGTAGTCTGATTTGTCTGAGAACCATATTTTGTGTGATTTGCTATTTTTATGCTTGTTTTTGGTAGATAGTAGTCAGTGATAGGTAGTTATTGGGAGGCAGCCATCAACCAGGGAGGTGTTTAATTGGTGCTACCCACCTGGGTATCAGGAGGTTAGTGATGGTTGCATAGTGATCCAGCACTTCAGTGGTTGCCAAGTTGCACCCCTTTGACCCAGGTAGCTGTCTTTTCTTTCTGCATAACCAACATGTGGGCTGCTGGCATTCTTTCCACAAACTTGCAACCTCTCCTTGTCACACACAACACTTGACAGCACTTATCTCACTCAGCTCATTCATTGTAGATATAGATTTTCCTGTGTGAGTGCTTTGTACAAGCCCTGCCTTTTGGCAAAATGTTAGGAGCTGTTGATAGAAGTAGTGGGTAAAAATTGTAGACTGGAGCATTAGGTAGAAATGATAGGTAGAAGTTGTAGGTAGTAGCATTAGGTAGACAAATTAGGTAGAAGTGGTCAATAGGAACATTATTTATGAGCCTCTGAAAACCATGTGCTTGAGTTGCCCTCTGCCAGTGGCCTGTTAGGGGTGAGGCGGCGCTGGAATTCATCAGTTATGGAGACTCTTTGGCCATTGCCACTCCCTTGAGGGAGATCCCAAAGGGAATGGGCATTAGAGATATTGATAGATAGACACAGTGAATGATCAAGCAGGTGAGGTATAATTTAGGCTTCAGTCGATGAACTGTTTGTTGAGGATGCAAAGGGGTGCTTTTCTTTGCTCAAAATTCATGCCACTGAATGTTTAAAGGGCATATAGTGTTTTTATGTTTGTGGAATGGGGAGTAAATTTCATATTGTTTTTTACATGGTAGCAACCTAGAAAGGCTAGAAATCTGTTGAGTGGAAGTTGTTGGCAGTTCAGGGTTAAGGGAAGGAGTAGATTAGATGCATGACTATCTTGTAAGAGGATTACAATGGATTTCTCTGGGTATGCAGACATATTTTTATGTGAACAAATGTTGTGATGTAATGATGCATGATTGTTGTATTTTTGGTTGGAGTCAGGGTGTTGTGATGTAATATTGGGGGTCATCTGCATGTAAAAGAATTCAGTGTGGTCTACTGGAGGTGTTGGAAGGTGATGTTGGGAGAGATTGAGGATTGCCAAAAGAAGAACTGTTCCTTAGGGAATTCCCATGTTGAGTTTAAGGGTTTTGGAAGTGAAGCTTTTGTGAATGAGTCTGGTTTGTTGTCTAGCTATGAAAATGGCCTACCATGTTTTGTCAGTTGAAGTGTGCAGTGATTGAAACATGATATGGTATACATCCATCCCTCACTCCACATAGAGGTTATGTCCTGCAAAAACCTTGCACAAAGAAAAATCACATATACTGAACCAATAAACATATTGGTTCGGTATATGACTATCCTGTAAGAGGATTACAATGGATTTCTCTGGGTATGCAGACATATTTTTATGTGAACAAATGTTGTGATGTAATGATGCATGATTGTTGTATTTTTGGTTGGAGTCAGGGTGTTGTGATGTAATATTGGGGGTCATCTGCATGTAAAAGAATTCAGTGTGGTCTACTGGAGGTGTTGGAAGGTGATGTTGGGAGAGATTGAGGATTGCCAAAAGAAGAACTGTTCCTTAGGGAATTCCCATGTTGAGTTTAAGGGTTTTGGAAGTGAAGCTTTTGTGAATGAGTCTGGTTTGTTGTCTAGCTATGAAAATGGCCTACCATGTTTTGTCAGTTGAAGTGTGCAGTGATTGAAACATGATATGGTATACATCCATCCCTCACTCCACATAGAGGTTATGTCCTGCAAAAACCTTGCACAAAGAAAAATCACATATACCGAACCAATAAACATATAGAAAACTGAAGTTTTGTGCACTTTCTACCACACTCACCCACATAGCAGTGAATTTTGACCACATGAGAATAGTAGGTTCCTCGCAGAGTAGTGGAATTGCAGACAGTGATCCTGCATAAAGTGAGGGATAGGTGTATCTGAAATATTTGCTAAAGTCTTCATAGTGAACTAGTAATCTGAAGCACTTTATTTCTTTTCATGTCAGCAGCCAACAAGTGATTTTGTACCAGAGTCAAAGAATGGGAGATTTTTCACCAGCCGGTCCCGTGCTGCTGCTACAGTCCACATTGGCAAGAACATAATGTATGTTACGAATGTATATTTTGATTGTTAATGTTGTTCCTGCTAATTCTTTTGAACATTATTCATGGTTATTTGATGAAAAAAAATCATGTTTATTTATTATACTTTGTCGCTGTCTCCCGCTTTAGCGAGGTAGCTCAAAGAAACAGACGAAAGAATGGCCCAACCCACTCACATACTTGTCCACACACACATATATACATACCTATACATTTCAGCGTATACATATATATATATGTACAGAGACACATACATATAAATACATGTACAAAATTCATACTTGCTGCCTTTATTCATTCCTGCCGCCACCCTGCCACACATGAAATGACAACCTCCTCCCACGCACACGCTCAAGGTAGTGTTAGGAAAAGACAACAAAGGCCACATTCATTCACACTCAGTCTCTAGCTGTCATGTAATAATGCACCGAAACCACAGCTCCCTTTCCACATCCAGGCTCCACAGAACTTTCCATGGTTTACCCCAGACTGCTTCACATGCCTTGGTTCAATCCATTGACAGCACGTCGACCCCGGTATACCACATCGTTCCAATTCACTCTATTCCTTGCACGCCCTTCACCCTCCTGCATGTTCAGTCCCTGATCGCTCAAAATCTTTTTCACTCCATCTTTCCACCTCCAATTTGGTCTCTCACTTCTCCTCGTTCCCTCCACCTCTGACACATATATCCTCTTGGTCAATCTGTCCTCACTCATTCTCTCCATGTGACCAAACCATTTCAAAACACCCTCTTCTGCTGTCTCAACCACACTCTTTTTATTACCACACATCTCTCTTACCCTATTATTACTTACTCGATCAAACCACCTCACACCACATATTGTCCCCAAACATCTCATTTCCAGCACATCCACCCTCCTCCGCACAACTCTATCTATAGCCCACGCCTCGCAACCATATAATATTATTGGAACCACTATTCCTTCAAACATGCCCATTTTTGCTTTCCCTGATAATGTTCTCAACTTCCACACATTCTTCAATGCTCCCAGAACTTTCGTCCCCCCCCCCCCCCCATCCTATTATTCACTTTCGCTTCATGGTTCCATCCACTGCCAAATCCACTCCCAGATATCTAAAACACTTCACTTCCTCCAGTTTTTCTCCATTCAAACTTACCTCCCAATTGACTTGTCCCTCAACCCTACTGTACCTAATAAGCTTGCTCTTATTCACATTTACTCTCAGCTTTCTTCTTTCACACACTTAACCAAACTCAGTCACCAGCTTCTGCAGTTTCTCACATGAATCAACCACCAGCGCTGTATCATCAGCGAACAACAACTGACTCACTTCCCAAGCTCTCTCATCCACAACAGACTGCATACTTGCCCCTCTTTCCAAAACTTGCATTCACCTCCCTAACAACCCCATCCATAAACAAATTAAATAACCATGGAGACATCACACACCCCTGCTGCAAACCTACATTCACTGAGTACCAGTCACTTTCCTCTCTTCCTACACTTACACATGCCTTACATCCTCGATAAAAACTTCACTGCTTCTAACAACTTGCCTCCCACACCATATATTCTTAATACCTTCCACAGAGCATCTCTATGAACTCTATCATATACCTTTTCCAGATCCATAAATGCTACATGCAAATCCATTTGCTTTTCACATATACATACAGAGACATATACATATATGCACTTGTACATATTCACACTTGCTTGCCTTCAAGCCATTCCCGGCGCCACCCCACCCCACCCCACAGGAAGCATCATCGCTGTCCCCTCTTTCAGCGAGGTAGCGTTGTCCAATTATTTAGATAAAAAGGACATTATTTTTTAGGTTGGCTGCTAAATATGGAGATCTGTCCCTAAAGCAGCGTGAAGGAACTTTCACAAAGAAGAATGTTGGCCGCCGCATAGAGGATGAATTGCATCAGTATCTGAAAAAGTCAGATGAAAATCAAAGGTTGGTTGTTAAATGTTTTTCTTGGTTGGGATTTAAGATAGAAATCAAATTATCATTTTTTTGACATTCTTATTCAGATAAATGATTATCCATTCACAATTTGACTTATCATAATGCACATCAGTTAAAAGATTAGGTACTAACTTAGGTATGAACCTAGGGATAATATATAGATTATTTATAATGACTTGAGTGATGAGGAGGAACTCTTATGTGTATCACTTGGTGAAGAATACAATGAATGATTGGAAGAAATAATTGACATTCATTGAGATTATATTAGGTAGGCCAGGAAGGGACTGCTCCACCTGCATCTCTACCACATTTGTGCTTGGTCTTGAAATTATGAAACAACTGTATCTATACTAATTTTATCAGTAATCATAGAGTGATGGATTTTGGTAACAGATGATAGATTGAGCTACAATATTTCTAAAGAAAAGGTGCCCAATATCCTTCCTACCCATGCCAGCCACTCACCAGTCACACTAATTTTTAGTGCAAGCAGTATGATATGTTAACCTTTTAACTGTGAAATTCCCCAAAATTTCCCTTCCCCAGTTATGAAAAAGAAAATTATTTTGTTTCCTTGCAGGTCTTTATTATACTTTGTGAAAGTATAATAGAAAAGTGTACTTCCCCTATTTTTGGTGTTGGGGGGTATTAAGCGGATGGGAGAGGGCCCTAGGCTGGTAGCATAATTACTCCTCATCTTTTCTTTTTTCCATACTTGGTCACCGTTTCCCACGTTAGCAAGGTAGCACCAGGAACAGATGAAGAAAGGCCATATCTGCTGACATACATGACAGTAACATGATGTTCAAGCCTTTTGCTGGTGTTGGGATTTGAAACTTTATGAACTGTTTACACCTGATGAGGTGGATTGCCCATGTGAAACTCTTTATGTTTTGTGTATTGTAAAATACCAGTAAAGAGAATTATCTGAATTACTTAAGTGCCATTTTATCTTTATGTATATGTGAATGGAAATGGTGAAGAGCTTTTGGATTTGTGTGCTGAAAAAAGCCTGGTGATTAGGAATACCTGGTTTAAAAAGAGAGATATACATAAGTATACTTATGTGAGTAGGAGAGTGGTGAAAGGGCATTGTTAGATTGTGTTAATTGATAGGCATGTAAAAGAGAGACTTTCGGATGTTAATGTGCTGAGAGGGGCAGCTGGTGGCATGTCTGATCACAATCAGGCAGAAGTGAAGGTGAGGATTTGTAGAGTTTTCTAAAAAAGAAGAGATGTTAGGGGGAAGAGAGTGGTTAGAGTAAGTGAGCTTGGAAAGGAGACTTGTCTGAGGAAGTACCAGGAGAGATTGATGTAGAATGGCAAAAAGTGAGAGCAAATGACTTGAGGGGATTGGGTGAGGAATGGGACGTATTTAGGGAAGCAGTGATGGCATGTGCAAAAGATGCATGGGGCATGAGAAAGGTGAGGGGTGAGCAGATTAGAAAGGGTAGTGAGTGGTGGGATGAAGAAGTAAAGTTCTTAGTGAAAGAGAAAAGAGAGGCACTTGGATGATACTTACAAGGGAGAAGTGCAAATGACTGGGAGATGTATAGAAGAAAGTGGCAGGTCAAGAGGAAGGTACAAGGGTTGAAAAAGAGGGAAAATGAGATTTGGTGTGAGAGAGTATCATTAAACTTTAGGGAGATTAAAAAGATGTTTTGGAAGGAGGTAAATAATGGGCAAAAGACAAGAGAACAGATGGAGACGTAGATGAAGGGAGCAAAAGGGGAAGTGATAACAGGTAGTGATGGAGTGAGTATTTTGAAGGATTGTTGAATGTGTTTGATGATAGAGTGGCAGATGTAGGGTGTTTTGGTCGGGATGATGTGCGAAGTGAGAGGGTCAGGAAGAATAGTTTGGTTAAGAAAGAAGTGATAGTGAAAGCATTATGGAAGATGAAACCTGTCAAGGCAGCGGGTTTGAATGGTATTGAAATTGAATTTATTAAGAAAGAGGGTGGCTGTGTTGTTGATTGGTTAGTTATTTTATTATATTCATTTTGCTTTGTCGCTGTCTCCCGTGTTAGCGAGGTAGCGCAAGGAAACACACGAAAGAATGGCCCAACCCACCCACATACACATGTATATACATACACGTCCACACACGCAAGTATACATACCTATACATCTCAATGTACACACATATATACACACATAGACATATACATATATACACATGTACATAATTCATACTGTCTGCCCTTATTTATTCCCATCGCCACCTCGCCACACATGGAATAACAACCCCCTCCCCCCTCATGTATGCGAGGCAGCACTAGGAAAAGACAACAAAGGCCCCATTCATTCACACTCAGTCTCTAGCTGTCATGTAATAATGCACCAAAACCACAGCTCCCTTTCCACATCCAGGCCCCACAGAACTTTCCATGGTTTACCCCAGACGCTTCACATGCCCTGGTTCAATCCATTGACAGCACGTCAACCCCGGTATACCACATTGTTCCAATTCACTCTATTCCTTGCATGCCTTTCACCCTCCTGCATGTTCAGGCCCCAATCACTCAAAATCTTTTTGACTCCATCTTTCCACCTCCAACTTGGTCTCCCACTTCTCCTCGTTCCCTCTACCTCTGACACATATATCCTCTTTGTCAATCTTTCCTCACTCATTCTCTCCATGTGACCAAACCATTTCAAAACACCTCTTCTGCTCTCTCAACCACACTCTTTTTATTTCCACACATCTCTCTTACCCTATTATTACTTACTCGATCAAACCACCTCACACCACATATTGTCCTCAAACATCTCATTTCCAGCACATCCACCCTCCTCCGCACAACTCTATCCATAGCCCACACCTTGCAGCCATACAACATTGTTAGAACCACTTCTCCTTCAAACATACCCATTTTTGCTTTCCGAGATAATGTTCTCGACTTCCAAACATTCTTCAAGGCTCCAAGAATTTTTGCCCCCTCCCCCACCCTATGATTCACTTCTGCTTCCATGGTTCCATCTGCTGCCAGATCCACTGCCAGATATCTGAAACACTTTACTTCCTCCAGTTTTTCTCCATTCAAACTTACCTCCCAATTGACTTGACCCTCACCCCTACTGTACCTAATAACCTTGCTCTTATTCACATTTACTCTTAACTTTCACACACTTTACCAAACTCAGTCTCCAGCTTCTGCAGTTTCTCACATGAATCAGCCACCAGCGCTGTATCATCAGTGAACAACAACTGACTCACCTCCCAAGCTCTCTCATCCACAACAGACTGCATACTTGCCCCTCTTTCCAAAACACTTGCATTCGCCTCCCTAACAACCCCATCCAAAAACAAATTAAAAAACCATGGAGACACACCCCTGCCGCAAACCTACATTCACTGAGAACCAGTCACTTTCCTCTCTTCCTACACGTACACATGCCTTACATCCTCGATAAAAACTTTTCACTGCTTCTAATGACTTGCCTCCTGCACCATATATTCTTAATACCTTCCACTGAGCATCTCTATCAACTCTATCATATGCCTTCTCCAGATCCATAAATGCTACATACAAATCCATTTGCTTTTCTAAGTATTTCTCACATACATTCTTCAAAGCAAACACCTGATCCACACATCCTCTACCACTTCTGAAACCACACTGCTCTTCCCCAATCTGATGCTCTGTACATGCCTTCACCCTCTCAATCAATACCCTCCCATATGATTTACCAGGAATACTCAACAAACTTATACCTCTGTAATTTGAGCACTCACTCTTATCCCCTTTGCCTTTGTACAATGGCACTATGCAAGCATTCCGCCAATCCTCAGGCACCTCACCATGAATCATACATACATTAAATAGCCTTACCAACCAGTCAACAATACAGTCGCCCCCTTTTTTGATAAATTCCACTGCAATACCATCCAAACCTGCTGCCTTGCCGGCTTTCATCTTCTGCAAAGCTTTTACTACCTCTTCTCTGATTGGTTAGTAAGGATATTTAATGTATGTATGGATAGTGGTGAAACACCTGAGGATTGGAGGAATGCATGTTTAGTGCCACTGAATGAAGGCATAGGGGATAAAGGTGAGTGTTCAAACTACAGAGGCATAAGTTTGTTGAGTATACATTGAAATCTATATGGGAAGGTATTGATTGAGGGGATGAAGGCATGTATAGAACTGGGGAAGAACAGCGTGTTTTCAGGAGTGGTAGAGGATGTGCAGATCAGTTGTTTGCTTTGAAGAATGTGTGTGAGAAATACTTGGAAAAAAAATGGATTTATTTATGTCATTTATGGATCTAGTGAAGACATATGATAAGGTTGATAGAGATGCTTTGTGGAAGCTTAAGAATATATGATGTGGGAATTAAGCTGCTAGAAGCAATAAGAAATATTTGCCAAGGGTGTAAGGCGTGTGTATGAGTAGGAAGGTCGGTCTGTGGCAGGGGTGTGTGATGTCATTGTGATTTGATTTGTTTATGGTTGGGGTGGTAAGGGAGGTAAATGTAGTAGTCTTGGAGAGAGGGGTGAGTATGAAGTCTTTTGGGGATGAGAGGGCCTGGGAAGTGAGCAAGTCGTTGTTTGCATATGATGTAGCACTGGTGGCTGATTTGAGTGAGAAACTGCAGAAATTGGTGACTGATTTTGGAACAGTGTGTGAAAGGAGAACGCTGAAAGTAAGTGTGAATAAAAGCAATGTTATTACATTCAGCAGGGTTGAGGGACAAGTTAGTTGGGATGTAAGTTGAATGGAAATGAATTGGAGGAAGTGAAGTGTTTTAGATGTCTAGGAGAGGGCTTGGCAGCAAATTGAACTATGGAAGCGGAAGTGAGTCGTAGTGTGAGGGAGGGAGTGAAGGTTCTTGGAGCGATGGAGAATGTGTGGAAAGAGAAAACATTATCTCGGAGAGCAACAATGGATGTGTTTGAAGGAATAGTACTCCCAACAATATGGTTGTGAGGCATGGGCTATAGATAGGGTTGTACAGAGGAGGGTGGATGTGTTGGAAATTAAATGTTTGAGGATAAAATGTGGTATGAGGTGGTTTGATCAAGTGTGATGAAAGTGTAAGAGATATGTGTGGTAATTAAAGGAATGAGGTTAAGAGAGCAGAAGAGGATGTGTTGAAATGGGCAGGACATATGAAGGGAATGAGTGAGGAAAAGATGACAAGGAGGATATATGTGTCAGAAGTGGAGGGAACAAGAAGCGGGAGATCAAATTGGTGGTGGCAGAATGAAGTGAAAAATATTTTCGAGAGATTGGGGCCTGAAAATGCAGGAGGGTGAAAGGCGTGCAAGGAACAGGATAAATTGGAACAATGTGGTATACTGGGGTTGACGTGCCTTCAGTAGACTGAGCCAGGGCATGTGAAGCATCCGGGGTAAAGCATAGAAAGGTCTGTGGGGCCTGGATGTGGATAGGGAGCTGTGGTTAGAGTGCTGCATCACACATGACAGCTAGAGACTGAGTGTGAACGAATGTGGCCTTTTTTTGTCCTTTCCTGGTCCTTCCTCACTGAAGGTGGGAGATGCTATTTTCTGTGTGGCGGTTGAGTGATAGGAATGGATGAAGGCTAGCAAATATGAATATGTACACTTGTATATATGTATATGTCCTTATATGTATATGTGTGCGTATGGGCATTCATGTATATAGTGCCATTGTACAAAGGCAGAGATAAAAGCGAGTGCCCAAATTACAGAGGTATAAGTTTGTTGAGTATTCCTAGGAAATTATATGGGAGGGTATTGATTGAGAGGGTGAGGGCATGTACAGAGCATCAGATTGGGGAAGAGTGTGTGGTTTCAGAAGTGGTAGAGGATGTGTGGATCAGATGTTTGCTTTGAAGAATGTATGTGAGAAATACTTAGAAAAGCAAATGAATTTGTATGTAGCATTTATGGATCTGGAGAAGGCATATGATGGAGTTGATAGAGATGCTCTGTGGAAGGTATTAAGAATATATGGTGTGGGAGGCAAGTCGTTAGAAGCAGTGAAAAGTTTTTATTGAGGATGTAAGGCATGTGTACTTGTAGGAAGAGAGGAAAGTGATTGTTTCTCAGTGAATGTAGGTTTGCGGCAGGGGTGTGTGATGTCTCCATGGTTGTTTAATTTGTTTATGAATGGGGTTGTTAGGGAGGTGAATGCAAGAGTTTTGGAAAGAGGGGCAAGTATGCAGTCTGTTGTGGATGAGAGAGCTTGGGAAGTGAGTCAGTTGTTGTTCGCTGATGATACAGTGCTGGTGGCTGATTCGTGTGAGAAACTGCAGAAGCTGGTGACTGAGTGTGGTAGTGTGTGAAAGAAGAAAGCTGAAAGTAAATATGAATAAGAGCAAGGTTATTTGGTACGGTAGGGTTGAGGGACAAGTCAATTGGGAGGTAAGTTTGAATGGAGAAAAACTGGAGGAAGTGAAATGTTTTAGATATCTGGGAGTGGATTTGGCAGTGGATGGAACCATGGAAGCGGAAGTGAATCATAGGGTGGGGGAGGGGGCGAAAGTTCTGGGAGCGTTGAAGAATGTGTGGAAGTCGAGAACATTATCTCGGAAAGCAAAAATGGGTATGTTTGAAGGAATAGTGGTTCCAACAATGTTATATGGTTGCGAAGCGTGGGAGTGGTGTAAGGGAACACATGAAGTAGGGACAATGTGGAGGAGGGATGGTGTAGAGGAAGACATGATGTAGGGACATGGAGGAGGAGTGGTGTAGGGGAAGATATGATGTAGGGACAACGTGGAGGAGGAGTTGTGTAGGGGAAGATATGATGTAGGGACAACGTGGAGGATGGATGGTGTAGGGGAAGATAGAGTTGTGCGGAGGAGGGTGGATGTGCTGGAAATGAGATGTTTGAGGACAGTATGCGGTGTGAGGTGGTTTGATTGAGTAAGTAATAATAGGGTAAGGGAGATGTGTGGTAATAAAAAGAGTGTGGTTGAGAGAGCAGAAGAGGGTGTTTTGAAATGGTTTGGTCCCATGGAGAGAATGAGTGAGGAAAGATTGACAAAGAGGATATATGTGTCAGAGGTGGAGGGAACGAGGAGAAGTGAGAGACCAAACTGGAGGTGGAAAGATGGAGTGAAAAAGATTTTGAGTGATCGAGGTCTGAACATGCAGGAGGGTGAAAAGGCGTGCAAGGAATAGAGTGAATTGGAACGATGTGGTATACCGGGGTCGACTTGCGGATTGAACCAGGGCATGTGAAGCGTCTGGGGTAAACCATGGAAAGTTCTGTGGGGCCTGGATGTAGAAAGGGAGATGTGGTTTCGGTGCATTATTACATGACAGCTAGAGACTGAGTGTGAACGAATGGGGCCTTTGTTGTCTTTTCCTAGCGCTACCTCGCACATATGAGGGTGGAGGGGGTTGTTATTTCATGTGTAGCGAGGTGGCGATGGGAATGAATAAAGGCAGACAGTATGAATTATGTGCATGTGTATATATGTATTATCCCTGGGGATAGGGGAGAAAGAATACTTCCCACGTATTCCCTGCGTGTCATAGAAGGCGACTAAAAGGGAAGGGAGCGGGGGCTGGAAATCCTCCCCTCTCATTTTTTTTTTTTTTTTTAATTTTCCAAAAGAAGGAACAGAGAAGGGGGCCCGGTGAGGATATTCCCTCAAAGGCCCAGTCCTTTGTTCTTAACGCTACCTCGCTAATGCGGGAAATGGCGAATAATATGAAAGAAAAAAGAAAAAGTATGTATGTATATGTCTATATATATGTATATGTCTGTGTGTATATATATGTATACGTTGAGAAGTATAGGTATGTATATTTGTGTATGTGGGTGGGTTGGGCCATTCTTTCTTCTGTTTCCTTGCGCTACCTCTCTAACGTGGGAGACAGCGACAAAGCAAAATAAAATGAAAATAAAGAATTATGAATTATGTACATGTGTATATATGTATGTATCTGTCTGTGTATATATATGTATATGTTGAGATGTATAGGTATGTATATGTGCGTGTGTGGACGTGTATGTATGTACATGTGCATGTGGATGGGTTGGGCCATTCTCTTGTCTGTTTCCTTGCGCTTCCTCGCTAACACGGGAGACAGCGACAAAGCAAAACAATAAAAAATAAATATATATGTGTGTATGTGAGAGGTTGGGCCATTCTTCATCTGTTTCCTGGCGCTACCTAGCTGATGTGGGAAACAGCAATTAAGTATAATAAGAAATATAAGAAAAATAGTAATATTATCTCCAACACTGTTTGTGGTGAAAACTTTCATGTTGAACTTAGTAACCTTACATCTGAATATATTAAGTAAGATCTTTTCTCCTCTCACACACTTTCCTAAATTCAGAAGCAAATTTCTACAGTTTTTCAGTTTATGAGCCACTAGAGTCATGTCACTAGCAAGTACTAACTGACTCACTGGATTCCAGAACCCTAGACCCCTAAGAGATTGCAGACCTGCCCCTACCCTTAAGACTCATTTTCCTTCCTACCACCCCATCCATAAACACATTAAACAGCCATGGGGTGATGTCACACACCCCTTCCATGTACTTTCTTTCACCTGGAACCATTCGCCCTCCCCTCTCCCTGCTGCAAATACACCTTATTGTCTTAATAAAGAAAATCCACGCTGCTTCTAATAGTTTTCCTCCTACTCTGTATAATTATTACATCTTCCAAAAAGCATCCCTATCAACCATATCATATGCTTTCCCCAGATTCATAGATGCCATATACAAATCCTTCTTTTTCTCTTCAGTATTTCTCACACAAAATCTCCAAAGCAGACACCCAATCCACCCTTCTTCAGTCACACCTGACTACACTTTGCCCTCCTTAATCTGATGCTATGTGCAGATTGTATATAACATTGTATGTCTTTTATTTTAGCATGGAAAAAGTTTTGTCTCTACCCTCGGTGCAAGCTAATCCTCGGCCAGTCCCAACGCGTGTACCATCTAGCCCATCTCCTGGGAAATCTTCAGTGAAGCGCAGGAAGTCCCGAACACCTTCACCCCAGAAATATAAAAATAAGACTGGTGTGCATAATAAGTCTAATGTTTCTGGTTGTTCCACTGAAGAAGAGCTGCAGGATATGGAATCTCTTCTTGAGGAATGGGATGTATGTGGAAGAAAAGAAACAAGTGCAGCTGAAAAATTTTCATCTGACAAGACATTGGTTTGTATTTAGTGTATGAATGTAGATGCATTGTGCCTATAAACATAAAGAATAGGTATGTAATGGATTTTAGAAAGAATGTTTCTTTGACAAAGTGGAGTTGACCTCTTCTTCTTATGGTACTATGTCACACATGATTGTCCGATTTAAGTTTACTTTCATGTTATGTCTGTTGAACTCTTCTTCAATGGTTCTATGTCACACATGATTGTCTGATTTAACTTTGCTTTTATGTTATGTCTCTCCTGTATATACATAATGTCTCAATTTTCTTTACATCATGCAGGCAGTTAAAATCAGTTTATAAGCAAAGTATTCATGAGATAAAAATTTTTGTATATACATACATAGGTTAGAGTTTGATGTTCATAGTATGAATTCATTCATGTTCTAGTCATGCATTTATATTATGCAAATATCTGTTATTCTGTTTTTTCTATACGGTCATCCCTCCATTCTCAGGTCATTTGGGTGGATTTTGTACCCTGCCTATCACTTGTCTTTCCCTCCTTTTTTATATTATCACCTTATAGCTTGAAGTAACTCTCAGGCTGTAATTTTTTCCTCCTCAGGATTCTGAAAGTATCAAGCCTACAAGGGAACTGGGTTGTGCTGCATCTCCCTGTAGAAAGACACCGATGAAATTCAGGCAGAGTGATTCTCCAACCAGAAAGTCTCCGAGAAAATTAGGGAAGATTGTTTCTCCACTAAGAAAATCTCCAAGAAAATTAGAAGAAAAAGCATCTCCATTGAAAAAATTAGGGCAAAGTAGTATTCCTACAAGAACATCCCCAAGGAAAGTAGCAAACAGGTCTTCACAAGGAGAGTTTCAAACAAATGAAAATGTGTCCCCTTCAAGAAAGCCTTCAAGACAAGGAAGCTTAAAGAGTTCTGAAAATATGAAAGTGTTTCCCATTTTTGATCCTCATAGGAGACATATAGACCAGAAAATTCCCTTAAGCAACACTAGAAATAAGTAAGTTATTCTCTATACTGTTATTGACTTATTTTATGAGTATTTACATTTTATGTTTGTGCATTTGAGGTCAAAAGTATACATTAGTTATATTCATACCTGTATTCTGAATCACTCCTTAACCAGGACTAATTTAAGATCTGCCAGGTTGAGAGTTAGAGCTATGGAGTATGTATGTACATTTTTGCAGCAAGATTTTGCCAACAGACAGGGATAATGCATAGCACTCACGGCACACCTTACCTGTTGAATAGTACTGTTTGTCTCTACCACTACACTTTTTGAATAATAGTCTCCTGGGTTCATCTGGCACTGATATCAACCATGTATCAGGTTTCCTTTTAAATGTTACTATAGTTGTTCCATGCATGTTTCTTATTTCTCCAGGTAGTGCATTGAATAATTTTTCTAGCTTCGCTCATGTCTGCTGGCCTTAGCTGTGGATGGTGGGCTCTAGTATTTGTGCATTCTACATGAGAGCTAGAGAATGAATGGGAGCAAATGAAACCTTTATTCATCTGTTCATTTCACTATCTTGCTAAGGCAGGAAAAATGCAAACAAGAATTAAGCAAAATTAGTTCACTTTTTTCACACTTGTTTGCCATTTCCCACATTAGTGAAGCAGTTCCATGAAAAGACGAAATGGCCTCATTCACTTATATCCACTCTCTAGTTGTTATGTGTAATGCACTGAAACCAGAGCCTCCTATCCGCAATCAAAGTCCACAGATCTTTCATCAGTTTCCCCTGACCACTTAATATTCCCTGGTTTAGCCCACTGACAGCATGTTACCCCTACATACGACATAGTTCATTATATTTTTCTCAAATATGCCTCACATCCTCCTGTATGTTCAGGCCCCAGACATTCTAAGTGTCTGTTACTCCATCCCTTCACCTCCTCTTCAGTTTCCTCTTTATCCTTATTCCTTCCTATTCCAGCATGTTTACCCTCATAGTCATCCTTTCCATATCCAGATATTTAAAGACACCGTCTTTAGCTCTCATATTTATTCTTACTACAACACCTCTCTCTAGCTGTATCATTTCTTATTTGATTACCCCTCATCACACCACACTTTGTCCTCAAGCACATCATTTCCAACAGATTTTGTTTTGCATTTTTATGTATGGTATCCATGCTGTACAACATGAAAATGTGTAACTGTAAAAGTTATGTTAGTAAGTACAAGCTTAGTATGGACAGTACTTTAAGGGCATGCACAGTGACTATACTATAGAAAAAGAGCATTGTAAATTTTATTGTGGCAGGCAGGGTTTGGATAAGTGAGACTAGAGTTTTTACTGTAAAGAAGAATGAATACTACATTGATAAGATGATTGTCCAGGTGAAAATTATATGCTACATAGTTGAGATACTTTTTCTGACACTTTTTTTCTCAAGTCACCTATAAACACTAAACGTATGCAGGAAATGATATTCTCAATCCTGACTTCTTTGCAGACCATTTGGTTTGGGAATGATGCCTTTATTATTGTACTTGTCTCACTTAACTTTAAACATCTGTGTAAGTTTGATATGTGTGTGGGAAGCTAGTTTTGTTAACTTTAGGCTCTCCAAACATTCATATTTGGAAAAATTATGCCTATTCCATGACTTGCAGCATTTAGAAATGCATCATTTTGGACTTGCAAAACATTGACTTCTCATTGATTGAAAATAATTCTTTATATTTTTAAAGATGATAGATATAGAAAATATCCAAAATAGAATATAATCACTTATGTGTGTTTATTTCAGGCGAACTAATAAACGCCAAACTGTTGATGATGATAGTACACAGATGATGATGGATGCTGGACAGAAGAAGTTTGGTGCCCAACAGTGTTCAATGTGTGGAGTTGTTTATGAAGTAGGCAGTCTTTCAGATGAAATCTCTCACAGGGATTACCATGATCGATTCCTAAATGCGCTCAAGTTCATGGTGAGTACCTGAATTCTCTTGATTGTTTTCTGGCTATGTACTTTCAGCATTTTGCTTTGCAATCACCAGTATTGATGGAAGATAAAAGCTTCCTCCAAAACATCTTTTTCTCTCCAACCAACTTTCTTGAATCATCATTCCACTTTGCTGTTCCTCTCTTTCCACAACCTTTACCTACACTATTGCACATGTCTGTAGCAGCCTTTAATAATGCACTCTTTTAATTGCCTCCACTTTACATCAGCCTCAATATTCATCATCTTCATGAATTCTATGAGGCTCTAGCTTCTCTTGGAATCATGTTTTACACTTCTGTTTCTCAACTTTTCTGCTTTTACCCATATTATTTTGATTTTCATATGCATTTCTAATCCTATATCATATGGGACAAAGGGCTGATCTACCAAATATGACTATCATATGATCTGACAAACCCCAACACATCATGCATACTACCTCTCTTTTTTGCCATAAATGTGTCTGTCTTGCTTTTGTCTCTTTTTTTTTTTTTTTTTTTGCATTTGTATTGTGTGCATTAGATTAAACATTCTTGAGGTGAAAGTATGTATTTGCAACAATTTTGATATTTGAAAAAGATAAGTTCTGATTGCTTTATTTCAGGGATGGAAGAAAGAGAAACTTGCACGTGACTTGGATTACTTAGGTGGACGAGTAATAATGATTTCTTCAGAAGATCCTCCACACTGCTGGCGGAAAGTAGAAGAAATCCTTGAGATTGTTGATATGGAATTGGGATTTTCTGAAAATGGCATTCATACCAAGGAGAATACAAAAGCTTTTGTCTACGTTCTTGAACGCAAAATTGTTGGTTGCCTAATTGCCGAGAGGCTGAATAAAGCTTATAAAGTCATCCCACAAGAGTCAGTGACACAAGGCAATGGGAGTGTGATGTGTTGCTCCAAAACACCAACAAAAGTGTGGGCAGGTATCAGCCGTTTATGGGTTCTGCAGTCTGAACGTGGGAAAGGCATTGCTTCAATGTTAGTGGATGCGATGAGGGACAACATGATTAGAAATTACTTCTTGAGCATGGATGATATTGCCTTTTCTGATCCCACTGAGAGTGGTATGGGATTTGCAGAAGCATACACAGGTAAACGTGACTTTTTTGTTTATCGTCGTGAATTTATGTAATTCTTTTGCAGTGAAATGGAGGCTGCAAAGAGTATTGATTTACTGATAGATTTATGCTGGGGAAATTTGATTTTAACAATTTGTTTTTTATGTTCAGCAGCAGGGTATTAAGTTTACCTTGATCCACCTTTTAATGATTTTCTTGGCCAAAGGTAGTTTTTGATTGGTAGGCAAAAATCTTTATTATTTTTTACACCTGTTGTATTGAAGGGGTTGGCTGGAATTTTTCTCCTGTATGTACAGAAAATAGAATTCCTGTAAATATTTAATTTTTCTCGAGTTAAGAAGTATAAAGATCATTACACTCATTTACCTCATGGAGACACTGTCTTTTTTTTCTTAGGTACTCATTCAAACATGCATGTACATACACATACAGACTTACAAAACATACATTGATATTCCATGTACTTGATACAAACATACATTTCTTACAGCTTATTGTGCTATCTTGGAATTTCTTAAGTGTGTTCTCTCAAAGCATCTATGGCTCCTTCAACAGTTGTAAATTTATGTTGATAATTTGTTAGCAGCTCAATATGGTATACACATGTACTGTGAATATTACTCATGAGAATTGAGGGTTTCTAGCTAGTGTTGCAGAACTGAATAAACAATTAAGTTGAAAAGAATTTGTAGAATTCATTTTTAAAAACTACCCCATTATTTTAGCCTTCCTTCATCCTAATATTGTTTTTTATGGTGCTTTGATAGGCACAAATTATCTGCTAAAGTTGCTAAGTTGAAAATGCAACTGTAAGCAGAATTATAGAAAAGTAAGTATTTTTGTTGATTAAAGAAATTTTGTTATCAAATTACTGACTAATTTGATGTAGCAATTGTTTCGGAAGTTACTCATTAGATCAGTTTTGCCAGTTTTTGTCATGGTTTTATTATTATTATTTTATGTGTGTATATGTAATCAAAAAAAGACATATTTTGATGCTGGGAAATAAATTTCTAAGAATTTGAATTACATTTCTAAAAAAAACTGTGACAATAAAATGGATTAATGGTTTAGTGAAATAAATACAGTTTTTGCTTGGACTGTTTTTTCCACTGGAAGCAGATGGATGACTGTTTGTCTATAAATATTTCTGATGCCTGTTATCTTTGGGAACTCCCATCAATGGCGAAATAGTCTCCTCTAATCCTTGTCATTACACTATTCCATTCATTCTTCTCAACTCTGTGATCTCTATCATGTGCAAAATCAAGAACATAGAAGATGCATATTCAGGACGTAATTCATTTTTGTAAGGGAGCAGTGCTTGACTTGTGTTTGAGAGTTTCTAAAAGAAAATTATGGTTATTCCTTTCTGTAATGTCTATGATTGCTTGAGTTTGGAAAATTTACTGCTTTTCTATTAATTTTTTCTAACTTCCATCCTCTGCATTGATTCGAAGATTGGGCTTTATAGTTTAATTAAGATTTTGTTGTACATCAGTAATTTCGCATTGATTTTCCCTTTGGATCCTATTTTCCTGACTTAAATGAATAGATGCGAAATAGCGAGTTTTTTTTTTTTTTTTTTTTGCTTTGTCGCTGTCTCCCGCATTTGCGAGGTAGCGCAAGGAAACAGACGAAAGAAATGGCCCAACCCACCCACATACACATGTATATGCATACGTCCACACACACAAATATACATACCTACACAGCTTTCCATGGTTTACCCCACACGCTTCACATGCCCTGATTCAATCCACTGACAGTACGTCAACCCCGGTATACCACATCGATCCAATTCACTCTATTCGTTGCCCTCCTTTCACCCTCCTGCATGTTCAGGCCCCGATCACACAAAATCTTTTTCACTCCATCTTTCCACCTCCAATTTGGTCTCCCACTTCTCCTCGTTCCCTCCACCTCCGACACATATATCCTCTTGGTCAATCTGTCCTCACTCATTCTCTCCATGTGCCCAAACCATTTCAAAACACCCTCTTCTGCTCTCTCAACCACGCTCTTTTTATTTCCACACATCTCTCTTATCCTTACGTTACTTACTCGATCAAACCACCTCACACCACACATTGTCCTCAAACATCTCATTTCCAGCACATTCACCCTCCTCAACACAATTGTATCTATAGCCCACGCCTCACAACCGTATAACATTGGTGGAACCACTATTCCTTCAAACATACCCATTTTTGCTTTCCGAGATAACATTCTCAACTTCCATACATTTTTCAACGCTCCCAGAACATTCGCCCCCTTCCCTACCCTGTGACTCACTTCTGCTTCCATGGTTCTATCCAATACCAAATCCACTCTCAGATATCTAAAACACTTCACTTCCTCCTGTTTTTCTCCATTCAAACTTACCTCCCAATTGACTTGTCCCTCAACCCTAGTGTACCTGATAACCTTGCTCTTGTTCACATTTACTCTCAGCTTTCTTCTCTCACACGCTTTACCGAACCCAGTCACCAGCTTCTGCAGTTTCTCACCCAAATCATCCACCAGCGCTGTATCATCAGCAAACAACAACTGACTCACTTCTCAAGCTCTCTCATCCACAACAGACTGCATACTTGCCCCTCTTTCCAAAACTCTTGCATTCACTCTCCCTAACAACCCCATCCATAAACAAATTAAACAACCATGGAGACATCATGCACCCGTGCCGCAAACCAACATTCACTGAGCACGAATCACTTTCCTCTCTTCCTACTTGTACACATGCCTTACATCCTCGATAAAAACTTTTCACTGCTTCTAACAACTTGCCTCCCACACCATATATTCTTAATATCTTCCATAGTGCATCTGTTATCATATGCCTTCTCCAGATCCATGAATGCTACATACAAATCCATTTGCTTTTCTAAGTATTTCTCACATACATTCTTCAAAACAAATACCTGATCCACACATCCTCTACCACTTCTGAAACCACACTGCTCTTCCCCAATCTGATGCTCTGTACATGCCTTCACCCTCTCAATCAATTTTTTTTTTTTTTTTTCATACTATTCGCCATTTCCCGCATTAGCGAGGTAGCGTTAAGAACAGAGGACTGGGCCTTTGAGGGAATATCCTCATATGGCCCCCTTCTCTGTTCCTTCTTTTGGAAAATTTAAAAAAAAAATGAGAGGGGAGGATTTCCAGCCCCCCGCTCCCTTCCCTTTTAGTCGCCTTCTACGACATGCAGGGAATACGTGGGAAGTATTCTTTCTCTCAATCAATACCCTCCCATATAATTTCTCAGGAATACTCAACAAACTTATACTTCTATAATTTAAGCACTCACTTTTATCCCCTTTGCCTTTGTACAATGGCACTATGCAAGCATTTCGGCAATCCTCAGGCACCTCACCATGAGTCATACATACATTAAATAACCTTACCAACCAGTCAACAATACAGTTACCCCCTTTTTTTAATAAATTACACTGCAATACCATCCAAACCTGCTGCCTTGCTGGCTTTCATCTTCTGCAAAGCTTTTACTACCTCTTCTCTGTTTACCAAATAATTCTCCCTGACCCTCTCACTTTGCACACCACCTCGACCAAAACACCCTATATCTGCCACTCTATCATCACACACATTCAACAAACCTTCAAAATACTCACTCAATCTCCTCACATCACCACTACTTGTTATCACCTCCCCATTAGCCCCCTTCACTGATGTTCCCATTTGTTCACTTGTCTTACGCACTTTATTTACCTCCTTCCAAAACATCTTTTTATTCTCCCTAAAATTTAATAATACTCTCTCACCCCAATTCTCATTTGCCCTCTTTTTCACCTCTTGCACCCTTCTCTTGACCTCCTGCCTCTTTCTTTTATACATTTCCCAGTCATTTGCATTATTTCCCTGCAAAAATCATCCAAATGCCTCTCTCTCTTCTCTTTCACTAATAATCTTACTTCTTCATCCCACTACTCACTACCCTTTCTAATCTGCCCACCTCCCATATATATATATATCCTAGCCTGAGTCAGGTACCCATTTTATTGATGAACCCCTAGGGGTGGATGAACAAGTGGGTTGAATGTGGACTGACTGCTGCTACCAGGATCTGAACCTATTTGCTAGACCCTGGGCGGCCCATGAGTGCATCACGGTCAAAAACGCTAACTGCTATGTCATCTCTCCTACTTATACTTGTGTATGTCCCTCTTTTTAAATCAGATATTCCCAATCACCAGTCCTTTTTCTGCATTCAACTCCACAAGCTGTTCTTTTCTATTTATACCACTGAATACCCCATCCTCCCAAATTTTACCTTCAACTGCCATATTACTCATCTTCAAATTTGAATCACCTATAACTAATATTGTGTCTTGCACAAAAACTGCTGACACAATCAGCTACTCAAAAAAACTTGCCTCATGGGTTTTCCTTTCGTGGCATGGTGCATAAACACTAATAATCACCCATCTCTTGCCATTCGCTTTCATTATTACTCACATCAGTATAGAATTTACTCCCTTACACTGTCATGCATTCCCACATCTCCGACTTAAGGTGTTTTGCTACTCCTTCCTTAACTCATGCTCTTACCAACCCCTGCCTTTATTCCCAAGACATTTCTAAACCATTCTTCTCCTTTATCCTTGAGCTTTGTTTCACTTGGAGGCAGAAGATCTAGGTTTCTTTCCTCAAATATTACCTGTCTCTCCTCTCTTAACTCATGCTCTTACCAACCCCTGCCTTTATTCCCAAGACATTTCTAAACCATTCTTCTCCTTTATCCTTGAGCTTTGTTTCACTTGGAGGCAGAAGATCTAGGTTTCTTTCCTCAAACATTACCTGTCTCTCCTCTCTTCTCATCTTCGTTACATCCACATACATTATGACACCACAGCATGAGCCTTCAAGGAGGATGAGCACTCCCTGCATAGCTTTTTTTTTTCTAGCTTTTTTGCTCAGTTATTGATTTCTTTACCATGAAGTCCCTGATATCACATGCTTGCTCTTGCATTGAAGGCAGGGTGTTTTAGGATTCTCCCAATTTTGTGGTTTTACTAGAATGCTCCTGCATGAGGTTATGCCATGATTGAAATATCACCTGCATAGTTGTATCATTTCCCTGCTACTGATTGTTCCATAGTGTTGAAGCTGTAGGGCCATGTTAAAGGGGGTGCAAGGATTACACTGAAAGTCGTGTAACACTTATAGAATCTTGCCAATCAGTTTTGTTACTATGCATCATAGTCAAATAGTGAGACCCATGAGCGGCACTTGTCACATTTGTTAAAGAACAACATGCAAGGTTAACCATGATGTAACTGCAAAGTTGCCCTAAGTAAGGTTATTAGTGTGAAGAGGATATAAGTTGTCACTCATGTATTTGGCATATATGAAGATGAGAAAAAAGGAATTAGGTAAAGTGTAAGGTTTTAGGAAAGTAGGGCTGCAGTGTCATTTTGACTAAAGGAGTTATCAGTAGCTGAAAGACAACAGTAAAGGAAAACATTTTGCTTTTAGTCCTATATTTTTACCGTTATTCATTTGAAGTGTTGATAACGTCTGTTATTGCATGAAATACTAAAAAAGCCAACTTCCAGGACTGGACAACTGGATCGTACTAGCAAGTGCCAGTTGAAGCAAATGTTCAATTTTGGACAATTTAATTGCCATTTGCTATAGTAATTTGAATATTTATGCTTTTTAGTGATTTTCAAGAGGCAGCACTAGAGTTCTTTAGTTATATAAAAAAGTTCCAATTGGAACAAGCATCAGAGATATAGACAGATAGATGGAATACTCTCACTGTATTTCATATTTTTGTATTTTCCATTCATATGTGTGTACAAATAGAATAAATTGGCTATTGTTGTTTAATTAATTCCTTTAGTTGAAATTATCTTGTTTTAAATTTCTTTGTTTTTTCTGAAATTTCACTTTCGATCACTTATTAGACACTTGGAGCTCATATGCATTTGGAACAATTCTCTCAGCATATTTCATGCTCCTTTATGTAGTAAATAGGATGGAACAGTTGCACCAAACTTCAATAAAAACAAATAAGTAGCCAAATGCTCACATGAAAGTGATATAATGAATCCATTAAATTCAGGTCCTTTTTGGAATACAGCCAATGCAAATCATTATATTTATGTTTTTATATTACCCTTACTGTTTCCCCCGATCAGCGAGGTAGCTGCAGGAAACAAGAAGAATGGCCCATCCACTCATATACACATATATATATATATATATATATATATATATATATGTAGATATATATATATATATATATATATATATATATATATATATATATATATATATATATATATATATATAGAGTTGATAGAGATGCTCTGTGGAAGGTATTAAGAATATATGGTGTGGGAGGCAAGTTGTTAGAAGCAGTGAAAAGTTTTTATCGAGGATGTAAGGCATGTGTACGTGTAGGAAGAGAGGAAAGTGATTGGTTCTCAGTGAATGTAGGTTTGTGGCATGTCGCTGTCTCCCGCGTTTGCGAGGTAGCGCAAGGAAACAGACGAAAGAAATGGCCCAACCCCCCCATACACATGTATATACATACGTCCACACACGCAAATATACATACCTACACAGCTTTCCATGGTTTACCCCAGACGCTTCACATGCCTTGATTCAATCCACTGACAGCACGTCAACCCCGGTTTACCACATCGCTCCAATTCACTCTATTCCTTGCCCTCCTTTCACCCTCCTGCATGTTCAGGCCCCGATCACACAAAATCTTTTTCACTCCATCTTTCCTCCTCCAATTTGGTCTCCCTCTTCTCCTCGTTCCCTCCACCACCGACACATAAATCCTCTTGGTCAATCTTTCCTCACTCATTCTCTCCATGTGGCCAAACCATTTCAAAACACCCTCTTCTGCTCTCTCAACCACGCTCTTTTTATTTCCACACATCTCTCTTACCCTTACATTACTTACTCGATCAAACCACCTCACACCACACATTGTCCTCAAACATCTCATTTCCAGCACATCCATCCTCCTGCGCACAACTCTATCCATAGCCCACGCCTCGCAACCATACAACATTGTTGGAAGCACTATTCCTTCAAACATACCCATTTTTGCTTTCCGAGACTTCCACACATTCTTCAAAGCTCCCAGAATTTTCGCCCCCTCCCCCACCCTATGATCCACTTCCGCTTCCATGGTTCCATCCGCTGCCAGATCCACTCCCAGATATCTAAAACACTTCACTTCCTCCAGTTTTTCTCCATTCAAACTCACCTCCCAATTGACTTGACCCTCAACCCTACTGTACCTAATAACCTTGCTCTTATTCACATTTACTCTTAACTTTCTTCTTCCACACACTTTACCAAACTCAGTCACCAGCTTCTGCAGTTTCTCACATGGATCAGCCACCAGCGCTGTATCATCAGCGAACAACAACTGACTCACTTCCCAAGCTCTCTCATCCCCAACAGACTTCATACTTGCCCCTCTTTCCAAAACTCTTGCATTTACCTCCCTAACAACCCCATCCATAAACAAATTAAACAACCATGGAGACATCACACACCCCTGCCGCAAACCTACATTCACTGAGAACCAATCACTTTCCTCTCTTCCTACACGTACATGCCTTACATCCTCGATAAAAACTTTTCACTGCTTCTAACAACTTAAGACAAGGGAATCAATGGGAACTTCAGTGAAGGGGCAAATAGGGAGGTGATAACAAGTAGTGGTGATGTGAGGAGATGGAGTGAGTATTTTGAAGGTCTGTTGAATGTGTTTGATGATAGAGTGGCAGATATAGGGTGTTTTGGTCGAGGTGGTGTGCAAAGTGAGAAGGTTAGGGAGAATGATTTGGTAAACAGAGAAGAGGTAGTACAAGCTTTGTGGAAGATGAAAGCCAGCAAGGCAGCAGGTTTGGATGGTATTGCAGTGTAATTTATTAAAAAAGGGGGTGACTATTGTTGACTGGTTGGTAAGGTTATTTAATGTATGTATGACTCATGGTTAGGTGCCTGAGGATTGGTGGAATGCTTGCATAGTGCCATTGTACAAAGGCAAAGGGGATAAAAGTGAGTGCTCAAATTACAGAGGTATAAGTTTGTTGAGTATTCCTTGGAAATTATATGGGAGTGTATTGATTGAGAGGGTGAAGGCATGCACAAAGCATCAGATTGGGGAAGAGCAGTGTGGTTTCAGAAGTGGTAGAGGATGTGTGGATCAGGTGTTTGCTTTGAAGAATGTATGTGAGAAATACTTAGAAAAGCAAATGGATTTGTATGTAGCATTTATGGATCTGGAGAAGGCATATGGTAGAACTGATAGAGATGCTCTGTGGAAGGTATTAAGAATATATGGTGTGGGAGGCTCTGTGGAAGGTATTAAGAATATATGGTGTGGGAGGCCCTGTGGAAGGTATTAAGAATATATGGTGTGGGAGGCAAGTTGTTAGAAGCAGTGAAAAGTTTTCATCGAGGATGTAAGGCATGTGTACGTGTAGGAAGAGAGGAAAGTGATTGGTTCTCAGTGAATGTAGGTTTGCGGCAGGGGTGTGTGATGTCTCCATGGCTGTTTAATTTGTTTATGGATGGGGTTGTTAGGGAGGTAAATGCAAGAGTTTTGGAAAGAGGGGCAAGTATGCAGTCTGTTGTGGATGAGAGAGCTTGGGAAATGAGTCAGTTGTTGTTCGCTGATGATACAGCACTAGTGGCTGATTCGTGTGAGAAACAGCAGAAGCTGGTGACTGAGTTTGGTAAAGTGTGTGAAAGAAGAAAGCTGAGAGTAAATGTGAGAGAAGGTTATTAGTTACAGTAGGTCTGGGGGACAAGTCAATTGGGAGGTAAGTTTGAATGGAGCAAAACTGGAGGAAGTGAAGTGTTTTAGATATCTTGGAGTGGATCTGGCAGCGGATGAATTGGCAGTGAATTGGATCGATGTGGTATACCGGGGTCGACGTGCTGTCAATGGATTGAATCAGGGCATGTGAAGCGTCTTGGGTAAACCATGAAAAGTTCTGTGGGGCCTGGATGTGGAAAGGGAGCTATGGTTTCGGGCATTATTACATGACAGGTAGAGACTGAGTGTGAATGAATGGGGCCTTTGTTGTCTTTGCCCAGCGCTACCTTGCACACATGGGGGAGGGGGGATGTTATTCCATGTGTGGTGAGGTGGCGATGGGAATAAATAAAGGCAGACGGTATGAATTATGTACATGTGTATATATGTATATGTCTGTGTGTGTGTATATATATGTGTACATTGAGATGTATAGGTATGTATACTTGTGTGTGTGGACGTGTATGTATATACATGTGTATGGGGGTGCGTTGGGACATTTCTTTCTCCTGTTTCCTTGCGCTACCTCGCAGACGCGGGAGACAGCGACAAGGCGAAATGAATAAATATATATATATATATGTATACGTTGAGATGTATAGGTATGTATATTGGCGTGTGTGTACATGTATGTATATGCATGTGTAGGTGGGTGGGTTGGGCCATTCTTTCTTCTGTTTCCTTGCGCTACCTCGCTAACGCGGGAGACAGCGACAAAGCAAAATAAATAAATAAAATAAAGACATACACATGTATACACATGTACATATTCATGCTTGCTTGCCCTCATCCATTTCTGGTGCTGCCCCGTCTCACAGGAAACAGCATCACTACCCCCTGCTTCAGTGGGGTAGCGACAGAAAAACAGACAAGAAAGCCACATTCGTTCCCAGTCTCTTGCTGTCATGTGTAGTGCACCAAAATCACAGCTCCCTATCCACATCCAGGCCCCATAGACCTTTTCATGGCTTACCCCAGACGTTTCACTTGCCCTGGTTCAGTCCACTGACAGCATGTCAAGCCCATTATACTATATCGTTCCAATTCACTCTATTCCTTGCATACCTCTCACCCACTTGTGTGTTCAGGCCCCAGTTACTCAAAGTCTTTTTCACTCAATCCTTCCACCTTCATTTTGGTCTCCTGCTTCTTCTTCTCTCCACTCTAACACATATATCCTCTTTGTCAATCTTTCCTCACTCATTCTCTCCATTTGTCCAAACCATTTCAATACCCTCTTCTGCTCTCTCAACCACAATTTTTATTACCACACATCTCTTTTACCCTTTCATTACTTACTTGATCAAACCACTGCACACCACATATTGTCCTTCAACATTTCATTTCCAACACATCCACCATACTCCGTTCAATCCTATCATTATAGTCCATGCTTTCCAACCATGTAACATTGTTGAAACTACTATTTCTTCAAACATACCCACTTTTGCTCCCATACATATTAATGAGTACTTGCTTCAGTTTCATTCACGGTCTCCATTGTGTGTAACATTCCCCAGAATATAATGACACCTATATTGAATGTCTATTGAAATCCAAGTGCTTGTCACCTGCTTTGCTTAGCAGACACTTGCAGATTGCTTTACCTACCCTAACTGCCCATCTGTTACTCAATGGGAATTAAATATGTAACTTTAATCCATTTGTTCCCCACATTAGAAAATTATATTAAATGGTGTTATAACCCACCTTTGAATTACCGTAATCAGTGCTGCTAGGGGCTCGGATGGATATATAGCAAGGTATTAGTGCTCGGATGGATATATAGCAAGGTATTAAAATGGCAGTTGAACCTCAAGGTAGATATAGAAATAAAAGTACAACGAACCGGTTTACAGTTAGGCCCCCAACACAGAAACCACAGGTACGACTATACCACTACATAAACTTGAATATGTGATTTCAAATGGTTTGGACATTGGAAGAATGAGTGAGGGAACGGAATTAAAAGGGACACGGAAGGATGGAGTGAAAAAGATTGAGTACTTGGGGCCCGTAAATGCAGGAGGGTAAAAGGTGTGAACAGGCATGTAGTATACAAGGAAGATGTGCTGTCAATGGACTGAGCTGGGACTTGTGAAGTAGCCGGGGAAAATCTCAAGGAAAGTTCTGTGGGGCCTGGTTTTTGATGAGCTGTGGTTTCGATGCATTATCCATGAAAGCAAGGAGATGGACGTGAGCGACAGAGGCTTTTCTTAAAGGGAGAATTAAACTTATTTTACTTAAACTTGTTCGAGTGTCTTACTACAATTCGTTGAAAACTTGCGGCAGTATTGGGAAATATAAGCAAATTTAAAGTTGCAGGTTTTAATGACATTTTGCATTGCTCTTGCAAGCGCATAGTGGGACGACATCCTGTATTTAAACATGGTCTTATGTTGAAAGATCCCAGAAAGACATTTAAATTTGGAGAGGGAACATTGTGTTAGTACGAATCAAGCAGGTCATTTTCCTGATCTAAGCCAACATTATACGGTAAGTCATATAATTTGGCATTGAAACTGAAAAATATCCTCCATTGTTGAGTAGACTTTGCTGAAAATGTTTTTAGAAACAATAAATATAAATGATAGAAGCAATTCAGTACACGGTCCATTGGCCCATTGAGTGAGTCTTTCTTCAGTATTGGTCTCATCTGATATGACAAACTGGTTATTCTTTGAAAAAAAAATGACACGAATTATGATTAAAAATAATGGTTAAAAAGTTTTAAACTTATAGATCGGCCATTATCCTCATAGTTGGTTGCGTGTTCGCTATGAAGTGTGTTCGCTGTGTGTGGTGCCGTGTTTTGTGCGCCACACGTGTTTGCTGGGTAAGTTCCTCGCTGCACGTGGTCACTAGCACAACAACAGCGTCAGAGGTTCAGAACGAGCACGTTTTTACCTTGTATTCATCTGCAAAATGTTTCTAAATTATTATTTTGACGAGCAGGGTAAAAGAGTGTACACCCTTAAGGTAAGCCTGAAGAAATGTTATTCATAAACATTATGTAGGGAATATTTGGCCCATTCTTTGGCCCTGTTGAGTCTGTCATTGTTTTCCCAACTACTGTTTTCGATTTTCTTGTGGTAAACTTCACTTGTATAATAATATCATTGTATTCCTGGCACTAAACGCACTGAATGTACAAGTGAAGTACATTTTGAGGGATGCTCCTCAGTGAGTTTAGTACGTAAAGTTTACATTTTGATTATACTGAAGATGGCACTTAAAAGAGTAAAAGTAAATATACATATTTACTTCTTGTGTTGCCTTCATAATACATTCAAAATAAGGAATAACAACAACGAGAGAGTCCAAAAACAGAATGGAACTGGATGCAAAATAACCAAAAACTAATTTCAAAGACCTGGGTACAGTTATTCTTCCAGTGGAAATGAGTTAAATATCAATTGCATTAAGATCATTATCACAGAACTTAATCCAAGATTACGATTATACTTGTTTCTCAAAAGCATCTTTGAAGTTGTTCGACTCATATTGGAATATCATTCCATAAGACTATATTGATATACATATATAAAGCCTTGTCAAAGCCTCCTGGGTGGTGCACAGTGTGGAATAAATCTAACTCTTGTTCCATACCTGGACTCATTATATAATATTTTAACTATAATTTTCATATATTCTCAGGCACTTTCATCTATGATGTTACACGGATCCATATTTCAACTGTTTTACTCTGTGTTCTATTGGGAGAGTACCAACCCTCTTCGTTGATCAAAACCAATTTGATCTTGAAAATTTACCCGAGCTGGTGTGTACTGAAACAAACTCTGAATGTTGATTAGATTTTTTAATGGTTGTGTCTAGGGACAAGAAGAAAAGATGTGTTGCTTGATTTGGAACATCATCTTTTCATACTACAATATTAATATATTTTTTCATTCTACAATATTAGATAAGGTGATGGTGGTCATGGTTATGAATTTCAGGGAAAATGTTGTAGAGAGCTGAAGTGCTATTGTCATTGAAGGAGATAGTCGTCACACAAGCTAATGTAGAGGGAACCCAAATCTAATTTAACCTTACCTTCAACTTTTAAGTGAGGATGAGGTTGAGGTTGAAAGTAAGGTTCAGTAACGTTAGACTAGCTTAGTTTGAGCATTTGATTGTTTCCCCTTGTACAGTGGCTGTACTCAGTAGAGCACAGACAGGAGAGGTATATCATCATGTATTCCTGGAAATTCATAGAAGGCATGGTCCCTATCGTACTCAAAGAAATAACATCTTGCGGTTACAACAGGTATGAAAGACCATAAAATGCTTCCTCAGAAATCCTGAGATGTGACATGCTCAAAAAACCTAAAACAGCTGGGGCCGAGAATCTTCACTAAGTGACCTGCAATCATTAGAAACTCCAAGGAATGCACAGTCAAGAAGTTAAGGAGTTCCCTGGTCAAGTATTTACAAAGTACCAGACCAACAAAGCAGAGGATGCTTTTTGTAAAATTTTATAGCAAACAGAGGGAATGACATTCTCATCTACACTGTCAAATGTTTTTATATTCTTGAATTATACAATGTCCAATTAGGATATTAAAATTTGATAATTGGTATGAGATTGATAATCATTTTTCCCCTTTACTGTTTACAGAGGACTGATCCTCTTGGGAAGCCAACGTCTTCCGCACACCCAGGTAAGACATCTACTGGTAATAGACATAATAGACAGACAAACTCCAACAGATTTATTTTTCTGTGGATGACATGTTAAAACTAGGTCATAAGTCATGCAGCATTACTATTCAAGGTTTCGTTCATGCATTACTCTTGTTAGATGAGACATCCATTAAGGCTCTTCAGATGGGAATATGTTAATTTCACATGGTTAGAGTGTTTGCTTATTTCAGTTGACTGCATTTTGTATGATAAACATTTATTTTTTGTATCACCTTCCCTGTGCATTTTCTCTCATAATTGCTTGTCTTAGTAATAGGTTAATGAATTTTGATATAGTTGACTTATTAAACTTAAGATAAACCCAGTATACCAAAATCGGAGATAGGCCATGAATTCTTTGCATAAGCTGCAGAGCCATTACCTCAGAAAAGTATGGAAACGGTGTTCAAGGAGATTTAGTCCATTTCTTTTACCAACATGGAACAAGTTGCAACACAATTGTTTTTTACCACTGTGCATTTTTGTGAAGTCCTTATAGCTGCATACTAAAACTCCTAAGAAATCCCCGATTTCAAAATGTCATTTCTGCAAGTCTAGTATGGCATAGCAACCAGATATCATTGCGAAGAGGTGACATATTTAAGCGATTCAGAATTACTGAATGTTTGTCTGGATTCAAGGATGCTTAAGGAATACTTCAGGATTTGACTGGATGAATAAGTAGTCAACAGAAATCTAGTCGCCTAATATTGATATCTTGACATATCTTTACTCTCAGATGACATACTTTTCAGATTTAAAATGCTAGAATTATCACTGCATTCATTGTTATATATTTGATCATGTATTAAGCTATATATTCAGTGGGTTTTATTGTTGATGGATGTCATACAGAATTGATAGGAATAATGTTAAGGCCATCTTATGTATGATGTTAACTCTACCATTCCTGTGTATAGTGAAAACTGTTTTAAACTCTCAGGTGTGGTGCTACATTATTTTGTTGAACACATGTTACCAAGGGATGTAGATGCATATATGTATATAGCATGAAGGGACTCTAGGCATGGGATTTGCTGGCCTTAAATGCAAAAGTGATGCGTCTGGAATTGATCTCATAAGCCTCTGTATGTGTCTTTATATAGAGAGAAGTAAATTGTTGAATACGTATGTAGAAGGATGGTGATTCAGTAGTTTTATTTAAAGGGTAATGTGTTGAATTTTTCCATATGTAAGTTATATGAAAGGCAGTAGCAAAATCCCAGGTGATATGGGAAAAAAGAATACCACCCAAGGATGTCCCACTTGTCTTGGAAGGCACCTTGGAGTATTAGGAGCAGGATCCGGAAAATCTTTCTGTCACCTTTCAAAAGTTGGAACAGAAGCAGCCAAGAAAGAATTTTGCTTTAAAGGCTAAGCTGTCTGTTCTTCATGCTGTATAGTTGGGGAAAGAATGATGGGCAGATACTTAAAACTTAAAAATCAGTAAAAATATTTTTATTTTGTCTAATTTCAAGGTTGATCAAGCAACAAGTTACAGTAAAACAACATTGTATAATGAGTACAGTAATATTTATGTTCACTTTTAACCCACAGTGAAATGGTTAGAGGTACTGTACTAACTTAAAACCCTATGTGCTCATACATTAGGAATGGAATACTCATTTTTACATTTAATCTTAAGTTTGCTATATTTTAATGTTAATATTTATAGGATAAAACCTAATGTGCTTTTAACATTTTCAGCAAGGTTTACACCAGAGGATAAGTATTCTCGATACCGAATATTGATCAAGAGAAGATTTGGATTGCTTCTCACCCAGCAGCCTCAAATACGTTACTAAAGCAAGAGGAGAAGTGTGTGGTTGATTAGAAAAGTAAAATTCCTCATAAGTTTTTCTGACATTAAACCTGTCTGTATTGAAATGAAAAATTTAATCTATGCATAGCAAGATTAAATACTTTGGAAATGAGATATGCATCTCTTAAATTTAACTTTTTGTCAGTAATAACAGTTATCCTCTGTAGCTTGAAAGGTTATGTAATCTGAAATGATGCATTTATTGTGTTGATTTCATATTCTGATGAGCTTATATCTTGGTTTACAAATAAAGTGCAATTTGTTATATTGATTTATTTTTTTTACATATTAATTAAGGCTTCTGATAATTTCAGAATATCACATACTTGTAATGATTGTTCGTATCCACCACTATGCAGTGATGTATCTGTGCATACACATGAAAATGAGGTAGAATTTATGAGAGGAAAACCCAAACTAGATAATATATGATTAAGGAAAACAGACAAAAAAAGTCACATCTGCTCACTCTCATTCTGAAGTTGTCATGTGTAATGCACCAAAATCACAGCTCCCTTTCCGCATCCAGGCCCTACAAAACTTTCCATGGTTTACCCCGGATGCTTCACATGCCCTAGTTCAATTCACTGACAGCACGTCAACCCCTGTATACCACGTCATCCCAATTCACTCTATTATTCCTTGCACGCCTTTCACCCTCCTGTATGTTCAGGCCCCAATCGCTCAAAATCTTTTTCACTCCATCCTTCCATCTCCAATTTGGATTCCCACTTCTCATTCCCTCCACCTCTGACACATATATCCTCTTTGTCAATCTTTCCTCACCTGACACATATATCCTCTTTGTCAGTCTTTCGTCACCTGACACATATATCCCCTTTGTCAGTCTTCCCTCACCTGACACATATACCCCCTTTGTCAACCTTTCCTCACTCATTCTCTCCATGTGACCAAAACATTTCGATGCACCTTCTTCTGCTCTCTCAACCACACTCTTTTTATTACCACACATCTCTCTTACACTTTCATTACTTACTCGATCAAACCACCTCACACCACATATTGTCCTCAAACATTTTATTTCCCACACATCCACCCTCCTCCGGACTATCTATAGCCCAAGCCTCGCAACCATATAACGTTGCTGGAACCACTATTCCTTCAAACATACCTATTTTTGCTCTCCGAGATAACGTTCTCGCATTCCGCACAATTTTCAACACTCCCAGAACCTTTGCCCCCTTCCCCACCCTGTGACTTGCTTCCACTTCCATGTTTCCATTCACTGCTAAATCCACTCCCAGATATCTAAAACAATTCACTTCCTCCAGTTTTTCTCCATTCAAATTTACCTCCCAATTAACTTGTCCCTCAACCCTACTGCACCTAATAACCTTGCTCTTATTCATATTTACTCTCAACTTTCTTCTTTCACACACTTTACCAAATACAGTCACCAACTTTTGCAGTTTCTCACCCAAATCAGCCACCAGTGCTGTATCATCAGCAAACAACAACTGACTCACTTCCCAAGCCCTCTCATCCACAACAAACTGCATACTTGCCCCCCCTCTCCAAAACTCTTGCATTCACGTAACATAAACCAATTAAACAACCATGGAGACATCATACACCCCTGCTGCAAACCAACATTCACTGAGAACCAATCACTTTCCTATCTTCCTACTCGTACCCATGCCTTACATCCTTATATATATAAGGAATGGGATGTATTTAGGGAAGCAGTGATGGCTTGTGCAAAAGATGCTTGTGGCATGAGAAGCATGGGAGGTGGGCAGATTAGAAAGGGTAGTGAGTGGTGGGATGAAGAAGTAAGATTATTAGTGAAAGAGAAGAGATAGGCATTTGGACAATTTTTGCAGGGAAATAATGCAAATGACTGGGAGATGTATAAAAGAAAGAGGCAGGAGGTCAAGAGAAAGGTGCAAGAGGCAAAAAAGAGGGCAAATGAGAGTTGGGGTGAGAGAGTACCATTAAATTTTAGGGAGAATAAAAAGATGTTTTGGAAAGATGTAAATAAAGTGCGTAAGACAAGGGAACAAATGGGAACATCAGTGAAGGGGGCTAATAGGGAGGTGATAACAAGTAGAGATGTGAGAAGGATATGGAGTGAGTATTTTGAAGGTTTGTTGAATGTGTTTGATGATAGAGTGGCAGATATAAGGTGTTTTGGTTGAGGTGGTGTGCAAAGTGAGAGGATTACGGAGAATAATTTGTTAAACAGAGAAGAGTTAGGAAAAGCTTTGTGGAAGATGAAAGCCGGCAAGGCAGCAGGTTTGGATGGTATTGTAGTGGAATTTATTAAGAAAGGGGGTGACTGTATTGTTGACTGGTTGGTAAGGTTATTTAACGTATGTATGACTCATGGTGAGGTGCCTGAGGACTGGCAGAATGCTTGCATAGTGCCATGTACAAAGGCAAAGGTGATAAGAGTAAGTGCTCAAATTACAGAGGTATAAGTTTGTTGAGTATTCCTTGGAAATTATATGGGAGGGTATTGATTGAGAGGGTGAAGTCATGTACAGAGCATCAGATTGGGGAAGAGCAGTGTGGTTTCAGAAGTGGTAGAGGATGTGTGGATTAGGTGTTTGCTTTGAAGAATGTATGTGAGAAATACTTAGAAAAGCAAATGGATTTGTATGTAGCATTTATGGATCTGGAGAAGGCATATGATAAGAGTTGAAAGAGATAATCTGTGGAAGGTATCAAGAATATATGGTGTGGGAGGTACGTTGTTAGAAGCAGTAAAAAGTTTTTATTGAGGATGTAAGGCATGTGTACGTGTAGGAAGAGAGGAAAGTGATTGGTTCTCAGTGAATGTTGGTTTGCGGCATGGGTGCGTGATATCTCCATGGTTGTTTAATTTGTTTATGGATGGGGTTGTTAGGGAGGTGAATGCAAGAGTTTTGGAAAGAGGGGCAAGTATGCAGTTTGTTGTGGATGAGAGCTTGGGAAGTGAGTCAGTTGTTGTTCGCTGATGATACAGCGCTGGTGGCTGATTCGTGTGAGAAACTGCAGAAGCTGGTGACTGAGTTTGATAAAGTGTGTGAAAGAAGAAAGCTGAGAGTAAATGTGAGTAAGAGGAAGGTTATTAGGTATGTTAGGGTTGAGGGAAAAGTCAATTGGGAGGTAAGTTTGAATGGAGAAAAACTGGAGGAAGTGAAGTGTTTTAGGTATCTGAGAGCGGATTTGGCAGCAGATAGAACCATGGAAGTGGAAGTGAATCATAGGGTGGGGGAGGGAGCAAAAAAGTTCTGGGAGCGATGAAAAATGTGTGGAAGCCGAGAACGTTATCTTGGAAAGCAAAAAGCAAAAATGGGTATGTTTGAAGGAATAGTGGTTCCAACAATGTTATGTGGTTGCGAGGCATGGGCTATAGATAGAGTTGTGCGGAGGAGGGTGGATGTGCTGGAAATGAGATGTTTAAGGACAGTATGTGGTGTGAGGTGGTATGATCGAGTAAGTAATGAAAGGGTAAGAGAGATGTGTGGTAATAAAAAGAGTGTGGTTGAGAGAGCAGAAGAGGGTGTTTTGAAATGGTTTGGTCACATGGAAAGAGTGAGAGAGGAAAGATTGACCAAGAGGATATGTGTCAGAGGTGGAGGGAACGAGGAGAAGTGGGAGACCAGATTGGAGGTGGAAAGATGGAGTGAAAAAGATTTTGAGTAATTGGGGCCTGAACATGCAGGAGGGTGAAAGACGTGCAAGGAATAGAGTGAATTGGAACGATGTGGTATACCGGGGTTGACATGCTGTCAATGGATTGAACCAGGGCATGTGAAGCGTCTGGGGCAAACCATGGAAAGTTTTATGGGGCCTGGATGTGGAAAGGGAACTGTGGTTTCGGTGCATTATACATGACAGCTGGAGACTGAGTGTGAATGAATGCGGCCTTTGTTGTCTTTTCTTAGCGCTACCTCATGCACGTGCGGGGGAGGGGGGTTTTCATTTCATGTGTGGCGGGGTGGCGACAGGAATGAATAAGGGCAGACAGTATGAATTAAGTACATGTGCATATATGTATATGTCTTTGTGTGTATATATATGTATATGTTGAGATGTATAGATATGTATATGTGGTGTGTATGTATATACATACACGTGTATGTATTCCTATGAGTCCAAGGGGAAAATGAAACATGAAAAGTTCCTAAGTGCACTTTTGTGTACTAATCACATCATCAGGGGAGACACAAGAGAGAAATATAACAGTCAGTTGATATACATCGAAGAGACGAAGCTAGGACGCCATTTCGGTGTTTCATTTTCCCTGTGGACTCAAGGAATATCTTGATCACGCGCAAAATTGTGATCCTTTCCACGTGTATGTATATAAATGTGTATGTGGGTGGGTTGGGCCATTCTTTCATCTGATTCTTACGCTACCTCACTAATGCGGGAGACTGCGACAAAGTATAATAGAAAAAATATATATATATATATTTTTTTTTAATATTTCATATTTTGTTGCAGTCTCCTGTATTAGTAAGGTAGCATTAGGAAACATGAAAGAATGGCCCAACCCACCCACATACATATGTGTATACATACATGGCCACACATGTACATTTACATACCTATACATTTCAATGTATACATATATATACATAAACAGACAAATACATACATACACGTGTACATATTCATACTTGCTGTCCTCAGCCATTCCCATCGCCACCCCACCACACGTGAAAAGGCACCCCTCTCCCCCTGCATGCATGCGAGGTAATGCTAGGAAGAGGCAACAAAGGCCACATTCGTTCACACTCAGTCTCTAGCTGCCATGTGTAATGCACTGAAACCACAGCTCCCTTTCTACATCTAGGCCCCATAAGACTTTCCATGGTTTACCACAGACACTTCAAATGCCCTGGTTCAGTCCATTGACAGCACGTCAACCCCAGTATACCACGTCATTCCAATTCACTCTATTCCTTGCACGCCTTTCACCCTCCTGCATGTTCATGGTTCGATCGCTCAAAATCCTTTTCACTCCATCCTTCTACCTCCAACTTGGTCTTCCACTTCTGCTCGTTCCCTCCACCTCTGACACATATATCCTCTTCGTCAATCTTTCTTCACTCATTCTCTCCATTTGACCAAACCATTTCTATACACCTTCTTCTGCTCTCTCAACCACACTTTTTATTACCACACATCTCTCTTACCCTTTCATTACTTACTCGATGAAACCACCTCACACCACATATTGTCCTCAAACATCTCATTTCCAACACATCCACCCTCCTCTGCACAACCCTATCTATAGGCCATGCCTTGCAACCATGTAACATTGTTGGAACGACTATTCTTTCAAACATACCCATTTTTGCTTTCCGAGACAATTTTCTTGCCTTTCATATGTTCTTCAACGCTCCCAGAACTTTCACCCCCTCCCCCACCCTGTGACTCACTTCTTCCATGGTTCCATCCACTGTTAAATCCACTCCCAGATGTCTAAAGCACTTCACTTCCTCCAGTTTTTCTCCATTCCATCTTACCTCCCAAATGATTTGTACCTCAACCCTACTGAACCTTGCTCTTATTCACATTTACTCTCAGCTTTCGTCTTTCGCACACTTTATACCAAACTCAGTCACCAGCTTCTGCATTTCTCAACCGAATCAGCCATCAGTGCTGTATCATCAGTGAACAACAACTGACTCACTCCCAAGCCCTCTCATCCACAACAGACTGCATACTTGCCCCTCTCTCTAAAACTCTTGCATTCACCTCCCTAACAACCGCATCCATAAATTAATGTATATATTCATATGTACCTACACATGCAATCGGACTCCATGGTGCCATCATCAGCCAAAGTTTTATCATGAAGGTAAATATTCCATTTCTTATCTTGGTTCTTATCACTGTACTGTACATGAGAAACATCACCTGGGAGTGATGGTCTCAGATGATGTTATCAGTTCCACCATGGAGAGAGGCAAGTACTGGCCAGGTTAACTTCCCCAATAAACTGTTGATCATCTCATTAAATTTTTATATTTTTTTATTATACTTTGTCGCTGTCTCCCGCGTTTGCGAGGTAGCGCAAGGAAACAGACGAAAGAAATGGCCCAATCCCCCCCCCCCATACACATGCATATACATACGTCCACACACGCAAATATACATACCTACACAGCTTTCCATGGTTTACCCCAGATGCTTCACATGCCTTGATTCAATCCACTGACAGCACGTCACCCCGGTATACCACATCGCTCCAATTCACTCTATTCCTTGCCCTCCTTTCACCCTCCTGCATGTTCAGGCCCCGATCACACAAAATCTTTTTCACTCCATCTTTCCACCTCCAATTTGGTCTCCTCTCCTCCTCGTTCCCTCCACCTCCGACACATATATCCTCTTGGTCAATCTTTCCTCACTCATTCTCTCCATGTGCCCAAACCATTTCAAAACACCCTCTTCTGCTCTCTCAACCACGCTCTTTTTATTTCCACACATCTCTCTTACCCTTACGTTACTTACTCGATCAAACCACCTCACACCACACATTGTCCTCAAACATCTCATTTCCAACACATCCACCCTCCTCTGCACAACCCTATCTATAGGCCATGCCTGTTTTTTTTTTTTTTTTTTTTTTTTTTTTTTTTTTTTTTTTGTTTTTTTTTTTTTTTTTGCAACCATGTAACATTGTTGGAACGACTATTCTTCAAACATACCTATTTTTGCTCTCCGAGATAACGTTCTCGCATTCCGCACAATTTTCAACACTCCCAGAACCTTTGCCCCCTTCCCCACCCTGTGACTCACTTCTTCCATGGTTCCATCCACTGTTAAATCCGACTCCCAGATGGTCGAAAGAACTCACTTCCTCCATTTTTTCTCCATTCCATCTTACCTCCCAAATGATTTGTACCTCAACCCTACTGAACCTTGCTCTTATTCATATTTACTCTCAACTTTCTTCTTTCACACACTTTACCAAATACAGTCACCAACTTTTGCAGTTTCTCACCCAAATCAGCCACCAGTGCTGTATCATCAGTGAACAACAACTGACTCACTTCCCAAGCCCTCTCATCCACAACAAACTGCATACTTGCCCCTCTCTCTAAAACTCTTGCATTCACCTCCCTAACAACCGCATCCATAAATTTAATGTATATATTCATATGTACCTACACATGCAATCGGACTCCATGGTGCCATCATCAGCCAAAGTTTTATCATGAAGGTAAATATTCCATTTCTTATCTTGTTCTTATCACTGTACTGTACATGAGAAACATCACCTGGGAGTGATGGTCTCAGATGATGTTATCAGTTCCACCATGGAGAGAGGCAAGTACTGGCCAGGTTAACTTCCCCAATAAACTGTTGATCATCTCATTAAATTTTTTATATTTTTTTATTATACTTTGTCGCTGTCTCCCGCGTTTGCGAGGTACGCAAGGAAACAGACGAAAGAAATGGCCCAACCCCCCCCCATACACATGCATATACATACGTCCACACACGCAAATATACATACCTACACAGCTTTCCATGGTTTACCCCAGATGCTTCACATGCCTTGAACAATCCAATGACAGCACGTCACCCCGGTTATACCCACAAACGCTCCAATTCCACCATCTATTCCTTGCCCTCCTTTCACCCTCCTGCATGTTCAGGCCCCGATCACACAAAATCTTTTTCACTCCATCTTTCCACCTCCAATTTGGTCTCCTCTCCTCCTTCGTTCCACGTCCACCACCTCCGACACATATATCCTCTTGGTCAATCTTTCCTCACTCATTCTCTCCATGTGCCCAAACCATTTCAAAACACCCTCTTCTGCTCTCTCAACCACGCTCTTTTTATTTCCACACATCTCTCTTACCCTTACGTTACTTACTCGATCAAACCACCTCACACCACACATTGTCCTCAAACATCTCATTTCCAGCACATCCATCCTCCTGTGCACAACTCTATCCATAGCCCACGCCTCGCAACCATACAACATTGTTGGAACCACTATTCCTTCAAACATACCCATTTTTGCTTTCCGAGATAATGGGGAGGTGATAACAAGTAGTGGTGATGTGAGAAGGAGATGGAGTGAGTATTTTGAAGGTTTGTTGAATGTGTTTGATGATAGAGTGGCAGATATAGGGTGTTTTGGTCGAGGTGGTATGCAAAGTGAGAGGGTTAGGGAAAATGATTTGGTAAACAGAGAAGAGGTAGTAAAAGCTTTGCGGAAGATGAAAGCCGGCAAGGCAGCAGGTTTGGATGGTATTGCAGTGGAATTTATTAAAAAAGGGGGTGACTGTATTGTTGACTGGTTGGTAAGGTTATTTAATGTATGTATGACTCATGGTGAGGTGCCTGAGGATTGGCGGAATGCGTGCATAGTGCCATTGTACAAAGGCAAAGGGGATAAGAGTGAGTGCTCAAATTACAGAGGTATAAGTTTGTTGAGTATTCCTGGTAAATTATATGGGAGGGTATTGATTGAGAGGGTGAAGGCATGTACATAGCATCAGATTGGGGAAGAGCAGTGTGGTTTCAGAAGTGGTAGAAGATGTGTGGATCAGGTGTTTGCTTTGAAGAATGTATGTGAGAAATACTTAGAAAAGCAAATGGATTTGTATGTAGCATTTATGGATCTGGAGAAGGCATATGATAGAGTTGATAGAGATGCTCTGTGGAAGGTATTAAGAATATATGGTGTGGGAGGCAAGTTGTTAGAAGCAGTGAAAAGTTTTTATCGAGAATGTAAGGCATGTGTACGTGTAGGAAGAGAGGAAAGTGATTGGTTCTCAGTGAATGTAGGTTTGCGGCAGGGGTGTGTGATGTCTCCATGGTTGTTTAATTTGTTTATGGATGGGGTTGTTAGGGAGGTAAATGCAAGAGTTTTGGAAAGAGGGGCAAGTATGAAGTCTGTTGGGGATGAGAGAGCTTGGGAAGTGAGTCAGTTGTTGTTCGCTGATGATACAGCGCTGGTGGCTGATTCATGTGAGAAACTGCAGAAGCTGGTGACTGAGTTTGGTAAAGTGTGTGGAAGAAGAAAGTTAAGAGTAAATGTGAATAAGAGCAAGGTTATTAGGTACAGTAGGGTTGAGGATCAAGTCAATTGGGAGGTGAGTTTGAATGGAGAAAAACTGGAGGAAGTGAAGTGTTTTAGATATCTGGGAGTGGATCTGGCAGCGGATGGAACCATGGAAGCGGAAGTGGATCATAGGGTGGGGGAGGGGGCGAAAATTCTGGGAGCCTTGAAGAATGTGTGGAAGTCATTAAATTTATTAATCACAATTTATTTTGTAGTAACTGAGATGAATTATTTTATTTTCTCTCATTCATCTGGATGCTCCAGTGGGCAACTGCATTGATATTCTTGGTCAGCTCCATCAGCAGCATTTACAGTTAACTGCAAAAGATATTTATCATGACAATTTTCTTTCCAGTCATATCATCGTTCCCTGAAAACTTCAGTAAATTTAAGATAACTTTGCAACAGTGAAAAAAGACTTTACTTTTCCCTTTGGGGAAGAAAAAGATAAACACAAACCACAAATATATCTTGTGAAAGTGGAATTTCGTTAGTATTTTTTTTCCTATGCAATAACCTTTTATATTCAGCAAATGGGAGGGTCCCCCTGTCTTTATTGTGTTCTTATTTACACATTGGTTCATATTTTGGGAATATAGTAACACAATATTATTGCTAAGTAATCTCAGGTGATATTTAGTAGGGAACTACCAACGAGGTAGATATATTACTGGTACTACCCACCTAGGTATTGGAAGGGTTAGTGACAGCTGCTTAGTAAGCCAGCACTTCAATGTGGTTTTCAAGTTGCACTCGTTTGATCCAAGTAGCTGTCTTTTCATACAGCCTTCACCACACGTGAACAGCTGATCTGTCCACAAACATGTAGTCACTCATTGTCACACAACATTTGATAAAACTTAACTCGCACAACTCATTCTTCGTAACTAGATTTTCATGTGGTGAGTGCTATGCACTTGCCCTGTCTTTTGGCAAAATGGTAGAAGCAATAGATAGAACTAGTATTTAGGAACTTCAGAAACATTAAGCAGAAGCTGTAGGTAAGAACATTAAGGAGCAATAGATAGAACTAGTATTTAGGAACTTCAGAAACATTAAGCAGAAGCTGTAGGTAAGAACATTAAGGAGCAATAGATAGAACTAGTATTTAGGAACTTCAGAAACATTAAGCAGAAGCTGTAGGTAAGAACATTAAGGAGCAATAGATAGAACTAGTATTTAGGAACTTCAGAAACATTAAGCAGAAGCTGTAGGTAAGAACATTAAGGAGCAATAGATAGAACTAGTATTTAGGAACTTCAGAAACATTAAGCAGAAGCTGTAGGTAAGAACATTAAGGAGCAATAGATAGAACTAGTATTTAGGAACTTCAGAAACATTAAGCAGAAGCTGTAGGTAAGAACATTAAGGAGCAATAGATAGAACTAGTATTTAGGAACTTCAGAAACATTAAGCAGAAGCTGTAGGTAAGAACATTAAGGAGCAATAGATAGAACTAGTATTTAGGAACTTCAGAAACATTAAGCAGAAGCTGTAGGTAAGAACATTAAGGAGCAATAGATAGAACTAGTATTTAGGAACTTCAGAAACATTAAGCAGAAGCTGTAGGTAAGAACATTAAGGAGCAATAGATAGAACTAGTATTTAGGAACTTCAGAAACATTAAGCAGAAGCTGTAGGTAAGAACATTAAGGAGCAATAGATAGAACTAGTATTTAGGAACTTCAGAAACATTAAGCAGAAGCTGTAGGTAAGAACATTAAGGAGCAATAGATAGAACTAGTATTTAGGAACTTCAGAAACATTAAGCAGAAGCTGTAGGTAAGAACATTAAGGAGCAATAGATAGAACTAGTATTTAGGAACTTCAGAAACATTAAGCAGAAGCTGTAGGTAAGAACATTAAGGAGCAATAGATAGAACTAGTATTTAGGAACTTCAGAAACATTAAGCAGAAGCTGTAGGTAAGAACATTAAGGAGCAATAGATAGAACTAGTATTTAGGAACTTCAGAAACATTAAGCAGAAGCTGTAGGTAAGAACATTAAGGAGCAATAGATAGAACTAGTATTTAGGAACTTCAGAAACATTAAGCAGAAGCTGTAGGTAAGAACATTAAGGAGCAATAGATAGAACTAGTATTTAGGAACTTCAGAAACATTAAGCAGAAGCTGTAGGTAAGAACATTAAGGAGCAATAGATAGAACTAGTATTTAGGAACTTCAGAAACATTAAGCAGAAGCTGTAGGTAAGAACATTAAGGAGCAATAGATAGAACTAGTATTTAGGAACTTCAGAAACATTAAGCAGAAGCTGTAGGTAAGAACATTAAGGAGCAATAGATAGAACTAGTATTTAGGAACTTCAGAAACATTAAGCAGAAGCTGTAGGTAAGAACATTAAGGAGCAATAGATAGAACTAGTATTTAGGAACTTCAGAAACATTAAGCAGAAGCTGTAGGTAAGAACATTAAGGAGCAATAGATAGAACTAGTATTTAGGAACTTCAGAAACATTAAGCAGAAGCTGTAGGTAAGAACATTAAGGAGCAATAGATAGAACTAGTATTTAGGAACTTCAGAAACATTAAGCAGAAGCTGTAGGTAAGAACATTAAGGAGCAATAGATAGAACTAGTATTTAGGAACTTCAGAAACATTAAGCAGAAGCTGTAGGTAAGAACATTAAGGAGCAATAGATAGAACTAGTATTTAGGAACTTCAGAAACATTAAGCAGAAGCTGTAGGTAAGAACATTAAGGAGCAATAGATAGAACTAGTATTTAGGAACTTCAGAAACATTAAGCAGAAGCTGTAGGTAAGAACATTAAGGAGCAATAGATAGAACTAGTATTTAGGAACTTCAGAAACATTAAGCAGAAGCTGTAGGTAAGAACATTAAGGAGCAATAGATAGAACTAGTATTTAGGAACTTCAGAAACATTAAGCAGAAGCTGTAGGTAAGAACATTAAGGAGCAATAGATAGAACTAGTATTTAGGAACTTCAGAAACATTAAGCAGAAGCTGTAGGTAAGAACATTAAGGAGCAATAGATAGAACTAGTATTTAGGAACTTCAGAAACATTAAGCAGAAGCTGTAGGTAAGAACATTAAGGAGCAATAGATAGAACTAGTATTTAGGAACTTCAGAAACATTAAGCAGAAGCTGTAGGTAAGAACATTAAGGAGCAATAGATAGAACTAGTATTTAGGAACTTCAGAAACATTAAGCAGAAGCTGTAGGTAAGAACATTAAGGAGCAATAGATAGAACTAGTATTTAGGAACTTCAGAAACATTAAGCAGAAGCTGTAGGTAAGAACATTAAGGAGCAATAGATAGAACTAGTATTTAGGAACTTCAGAAACATTAAGCAGAAGCTGTAGGTAAGAACATTAAGGAGCAATAGATAGAACTAGTATTTAGGAACTTCAGAAACATTAAGCAGAAGCTGTAGGTAAGAACATTAAGGAGCAATAGATAGAACTAGTATTTAGGAACTTCAGAAACATTAAGCAGAAGCTGTAGGTAAGAACATTAAGGAGCAATAGATAGAACTAGTATTTAGGAACTTCAGAAACATTAAGCAGAAGCTGTAGGTAAGAACATTAAGGAGCAATAGATAGAACTAGTATTTAGGAACTTCAGAAACATTAAGCAGAAGCTGTAGGTAAGAACATTAAGGAGCAATAGATAGAACTAGTATTTAGGAACTTCAGAAACATTAAGCAGAAGCTGTAGGTAAGAACATTAAGGAGCAATAGATAGAACTAGTATTTAGGAACTTCAGAAACATTAAGCAGAAGCTGTAGGTAAGAACATTAAGGAGCAATAGATAGAACTAGTATTTAGGAACTTCAGAAACATTAAGCAGAAGCTGTAGGTAAGAACATTAAGGAGCAATAGATAGAACTAGTATTTAGGAACTTCAGAAACATTAAGCAGAAGCTGTAGGTAAGAACATTAAGGAGCAATAGATAGAACTAGTATTTAGGAACTTCAGAAACATTAAGCAGAAGCTGTAGGTAAGAACATTAAGGAGCAATAGATAGAACTAGTATTTAGGAACTTCAGAAACATTAAGCAGAAGCTGTAGGTAAGAACATTAAGGAGCAATAGATAGAACTAGTATTTAGGAACTTCAGAAACATTAAGCAGAAGCTGTAGGTAAGAACATTAAGGAGCAATAGATAGAACTAGTATTTAGGAACTTCAGAAACATTAAGCAGAAGCTGTAGGTAAGAACATTAAGGAGCAATAGATAGAACTAGTATTTAGGAACTTCAGAAACATTAAGCAGAAGCTGTAGGTAAGAACATTAAGGAGCAATAGATAGAACTAGTATTTAGGAACTTCAGAAACATTAAGCAGAAGCTGTAGGTAAGAACATTAAGGAGCAATAGATAGAACTAGTATTTAGGAACTTCAGAAACATTAAGCAGAAGCTGTAGGTAAGAACATTAAGGAGCAATAGATAGAACTAGTATTTAGGAACTTCAGAAACATTAAGCAGAAGCTGTAGGTAAGAACATTAAGGAGCAATAGATAGAACTAGTATTTAGGAACTTCAGAAACATTAAGCAGAAGCTGTAGGTAAGAACATTAAGGAGCAATAGATAGAACTAGTATTTAGGAACTTCAGAAACATTAAGCAGAAGCTGTAGGTAAGAACATTAAGGAGCAATAGATAGAACTAGTATTTAGGAACTTCAGAAACATTAAGCAGAAGCTGTAGGTAAGAACATTAAGGAGCAATAGATAGAACTAGTATTTAGGAACTTCAGAAACATTAAGCAGAAGCTGTAGGTAAGAACATTAAGGAGCAATAGATAGAACTAGTATTTAGGAACTTCAGAAACATTAAGCAGAAGCTGTAGGTAAGAACATTAAGGAGCAATAGATAGAACTAGTATTTAGGAACTTCAGAAACATTAAGCAGAAGCTGTAGGTAAGAACATTAAGGAGCAATAGATAGAACTAGTATTTAGGAACTTCAGAAACATTAAGCAGAAGCTGTAGGTAAGAACATTAAGGAGCAATAGATAGAACTAGTATTTAGGAACTTCAGAAACATTAAGCAGAAGCTGTAGGTAAGAACATTAAGGAGCAATAGATAGAACTAGTATTTAGGAACTTCAGAAACATTAAGCAGAAGCTGTAGGTAAGAACATTAAGGAGCAATAGATAGAACTAGTATTTAGGAACTTCAGAAACATTAAGCAGAAGCTGTAGGTAAGAACATTAAGGAGCAATAGATAGAACTAGTATTTAGGAACTTCAGAAACATTAAGCAGAAGCTGTAGGTAAGAACATTAAGGAGCAATAGATAGAACTAGTATTTAGGAACTTCAGAAACATTAAGCAGAAGCTGTAGGTAAGAACATTAAGGAGCAATAGATAGAACTAGTATTTAGGAACTTCAGAAACATTAAGCAGAAGCTGTAGGTAAGAACATTAAGGAGCAATAGATAGAACTAGTATTTAGGAACTTCAGAAACATTAAGCAGAAGCTGTAGGTAAGAACATTAAGGAGCAATAGATAGAACTAGTATTTAGGAACTTCAGAAACATTAAGCAGAAGCTGTAGGTAAGAACATTAAGGAGCAATAGATAGAACTAGTATTTAGGAACTTCAGAAACATTAAGCAGAAGCTGTAGGTAAGAACATTAAGGAGCAATAGATAGAACTAGTATTTAGGAACTTCAGAAACATTAAGCAGAAGCTGTAGGTAAGAACATTAAGGAGCAATAGATAGAACTAGTATTTAGGAACTTCAGAAACATTAAGCAGAAGCTGTAGGTAAGAACATTAAGGAGCAATAGATAGAACTAGTATTTAGGAACTTCAGAAACATTAAGCAGAAGCTGTAGGTAAGAACATTAAGGAGCAATAGATAGAACTAGTATTTAGGAACTTCAGAAACATTAAGCAGAAGCTGTAGGTAAGAACATTAAGGAGCAATAGATAGAACTAGTATTTAGGAACTTCAGAAACATTAAGCAGAAGCTGTAGGTAAGAACATTAAGGAGCAATAGATAGAACTAGTATTTAGGAACTTCAGAAACATTAAGCAGAAGCTGTAGGTAAGAACATTAAGGAGCAATAGATAGAACTAGTATTTAGGAACTTCAGAAACATTAAGCAGAAGCTGTAGGTAAGAACATTAAGGAGCAATAGATAGAACTAGTATTTAGGAACTTCAGAAACATTAAGCAGAAGCTGTAGGTAAGAACATTAAGGAGCAATAGATAGAACTAGTATTTAGGAACTTCAGAAACATTAAGCAGAAGCTGTAGGTAAGAACATTAAGGAGCAATAGATAGAACTAGTATTTAGGAACTTCAGAAACATTAAGCAGAAGCTGTAGGTAAGAACATTAAGGAGCAATAGATAGAACTAGTATTTAGGAACTTCAGAAACATTAAGCAGAAGCTGTAGGTAAGAACATTAAGGAGCAATAGATAGAACTAGTATTTAGGAACTTCAGAAACATTAAGCAGAAGCTGTAGGTAAGAACATTAAGGAGCAATAGATAGAACTAGTATTTAGGAACTTCAGAAACATTAAGCAGAAGCTGTAGGTAAGAACATTAAGGAGCAATAGATAGAACTAGTATTTAGGAACTTCAGAAACATTAAGCAGAAGCTGTAGGTAAGAACATTAAGGAGCAATAGATAGAACTAGTATTTAGGAACTTCAGAAACATTAAGCAGAAGCTGTAGGTAAGAACATTAAGGAGCAATAGATAGAACTAGTATTTAGGAACTTCAGAAACATTAAGCAGAAGCTGTAGGTAAGAACATTAAGGAGCAATAGATAGAACTAGTATTTAGGAACTTCAGAAACATTAAGCAGAAGCTGTAGGTAAGAACATTAAGGAGCAATAGATAGAACTAGTATTTAGGAACTTCAGAAACATTAAGCAGAAGCTGTAGGTAAGAACATTAAGGAGCAATAGATAGAACTAGTATTTAGGAACTTCAGAAACATTAAGCAGAAGCTGTAGGTAAGAACATTAAGGAGCAATAGATAGAACTAGTATTTAGGAACTTCAGAAACATTAAGCAGAAGCTGTAGGTAAGAACATTAAGGAGCAATAGATAGAACTAGTATTTAGGAACTTCAGAAACATTAAGCAGAAGCTGTAGGTAAGAACATTAAGGAGCAATAGATAGAACTAGTATTTAGGAACTTCAGAAACATTAAGCAGAAGCTGTAGGTAAGAACATTAAGGAGCAATAGATAGAACTAGTATTTAGGAACTTCAGAAACATTAAGCAGAAGCTGTAGGTAAGAACATTAAGGAGCAATAGATAGAACTAGTATTTAGGAACTTCAGAAACATTAAGCAGAAGCTGTAGGTAAGAACATTAAGGAGCAATAGATAGAACTAGTATTTAGGAACTTCAGAAACATTAAGCAGAAGCTGTAGGTAAGAACATTAAGGAGCAATAGATAGAACTAGTATTTAGGAACTTCAGAAACATTAAGCAGAAGCTGTAGGTAAGAACATTAAGGAGCAATAGATAGAACTAGTATTTAGGAACTTCAGAAACATTAAGCAGAAGCTGTAGGTAAGAACATTAAGGAGCAATAGATAGAACTAGTATTTAGGAACTTCAGAAACATTAAGCAGAAGCTGTAGGTAAGAACATTAAGGAGCAATAGATAGAACTAGTATTTAGGAACTTCAGAAACATTAAGCAGAAGCTGTAGGTAAGAACATTAAGGAGCAATAGATAGAACTAGTATTTAGGAACTTCAGAAACATTAAGCAGAAGCTGTAGGTAAGAACATTAAGGAGCAATAGATAGAACTAGTATTTAGGAACTTCAGAAACATTAAGCAGAAGCTGTAGGTAAGAACATTAAGGAGCAATAGATAGAACTAGTATTTAGGAACTTCAGAAACATTAAGCAGAAGCTGTAGGTAAGAACATTAAGGAGCAATAGATAGAACTAGTATTTAGGAACTTCAGAAACATTAAGCAGAAGCTGTAGGTAAGAACATTAAGGAGCAATAGATAGAACTAGTATTTAGGAACTTCAGAAACATTAAGCAGAAGCTGTAGGTAAGAACATTAAGGAGCAATAGATAGAACTAGTATTTAGGAACTTCAGAAACATTAAGCAGAAGCTGTAGGTAAGAACATTAAGGAGCAATAGATAGAACTAGTATTTAGGAACTTCAGAAACATTAAGCAGAAGCTGTAGGTAAGAACATTAAGGAGCAATAGATAGAACTAGTATTTAGGAACTTCAGAAACATTAAGCAGAAGCTGTAGGTAAGAACATTAAGGAGCAATAGATAGAACTAGTATTTAGGAACTTCAGAAACATTAAGCAGAAGCTGTAGGTAAGAACATTAAGGAGCAATAGATAGAACTAGTATTTAGGAACTTCAGAAACATTAAGCAGAAGCTGTAGGTAAGAACATTAAGGAGCAATAGATAGAACTAGTATTTAGGAACTTCAGAAACATTAAGCAGAAGCTGTAGGTAAGAACATTAAGGAGCAATAGATAGAACTAGTATTTAGGAACTTCAGAAACATTAAGCAGAAGCTGTAGGTAAGAACATTAAGGAGCAATAGATAGAACTAGTATTTAGGAACTTCAGAAACATTAAGCAGAAGCTGTAGGTAAGAACATTAAGGAGCAATAGATAGAACTAGTATTTAGGAACTTCAGAAACATTAAGCAGAAGCTGTAGGTAAGAACATTAAGGAGCAATAGATAGAACTAGTATTTAGGAACTTCAGAAACATTAAGCAGAAGCTGTAGGTAAGAACATTAAGGAGCAATAGATAGAACTAGTATTTAGGAACTTCAGAAACATTAAGCAGAAGCTGTAGGTAAGAACATTAAGGAGCAATAGATAGAACTAGTATTTAGGAACTTCAGAAACATTAAGCAGAAGCTGTAGGTAAGAACATTAAGGAGCAATAGATAGAACTAGTATTTAGGAACTTCAGAAACATTAAGCAGAAGCTGTAGGTAAGAACATTAAGGAGCAATAGATAGAACTAGTATTTAGGAACTTCAGAAACATTAAGCAGAAGCTGTAGGTAAGAACATTAAGGAGCAATAGATAGAACTAGTATTTAGGAACTTCAGAAACATTAAGCAGAAGCTGTAGGTAAGAACATTAAGGAGCAATAGATAGAACTAGTATTTAGGAACTTCAGAAACATTAAGCAGAAGCTGTAGGTAAGAACATTAAGGAGCAATAGATAGAACTAGTATTTAGGAACTTCAGAAACATTAAGCAGAAGCTGTAGGTAAGAACATTAAGGAGCAATAGATAGAACTAGTATTTAGGAACTTCAGAAACATTAAGCAGAAGCTGTAGGTAAGAACATTAAGGAGCAATAGATAGAACTAGTATTTAGGAACTTCAGAAACATTAAGCAGAAGCTGTAGGTAAGAACATTAAGGAGCAATAGATAGAACTAGTATTTAGGAACTTCAGAAACATTAAGCAGAAGCTGTAGGTAAGAACATTAAGGAGCAATAGATAGAACTAGTATTTAGGAACTTCAGAAACATTAAGCAGAAGCTGTAGGTAAGAACATTAAGGAGCAATAGATAGAACTAGTATTTAGGAACTTCAGAAACATTAAGCAGAAGCTGTAGGTAAGAACATTAAGGAGCAATAGATAGAACTAGTATTTAGGAACTTCAGAAACATTAAGCAGAAGCTGTAGGTAAGAACATTAAGGAGCAATAGATAGAACTAGTATTTAGGAACTTCAGAAACATTAAGCAGAAGCTGTAGGTAAGAACATTAAGGAGCAATAGATAGAACTAGTATTTAGGAACTTCAGAAACATTAAGCAGAAGCTGTAGGTAAGAACATTAAGGAGCAATAGATAGAACTAGTATTTAGGAACTTCAGAAACATTAAGCAGAAGCTGTAGGTAAGAACATTAAGGAGCAATAGATAGAACTAGTATTTAGGAACTTCAGAAACATTAAGCAGAAGCTGTAGGTAAGAACATTAAGGAGCAATAGATAGAACTAGTATTTAGGAACTTCAGAAACATTAAGCAGAAGCTGTAGGTAAGAACATTAAGGAGCAATAGATAGAACTAGTATTTAGGAACTTCAGAAACATTAAGCAGAAGCTGTAGGTAAGAACATTAAGGAGCAATAGATAGAACTAGTATTTAGGAACTTCAGAAACATTAAGCAGAAGCTGTAGGTAAGAACATTAAGGAGCAATAGATAGAACTAGTATTTAGGAACTTCAGAAACATTAAGCAGAAGCTGTAGGTAAGAACATTAAGGAGCAATAGATAGAACTAGTATTTAGGAACTTCAGAAACATTAAGCAGAAGCTGTAGGTAAGAACATTAAGGAGCAATAGATAGAACTAGTATTTAGGAACTTCAGAAACATTAAGCAGAAGCTGTAGGTAGGAATATTAGGTGGGAGAATTAGGTAGAAGTAGGTTGGAACATTAGGTAGACACAGTAAGTAGTAGTAAGTAAAAACAACAGGCAGGAACCATTGAAAACCCTGTGTTAGAGTGGCACTCTGCCAGTGGCCTGTCAAAGATTAGGCACTAAAGGCTAAGAAGTGGAATTGGAGCTCATCGGTTATGGAGACTTGTCTTAGCCACCCCACTTGAGGGAGTTCCTGGATGGAATGGGCATCAGAGATATAAATAGATAGAAGATATATAAGTAATCTTAGATGGTGAACACATAACAGAGCCTGGATGGGTTTGATAACAGTTTCACAACTTTAACATTAGCAATATTTATATTGTTTTCTTACTTGTCAGTTGTAAAACTTTCGAAAACCCAGGCAATTATCTTTTAGTAGTAATTAACTTGTGCTTCCTTTAATACGTAGGGCAAGGTAAAGCATAATAATATATAGGAAGCATTTAGTGAAGTTCATGACCCAAGAAGTATCCTAGAAACTGAAGACCCTGTAAGGGAAGCACTCTCCCATGTGGCTATGTGGCCCACCAGAAACGTCTAGGGGCAGTAAACCCATCAGAACTGTTGGGTAACAGTAGACCCATCAGAAATGTCTGATAGCAATAGACTCATCAGAATTGTCTGGTGACAGTAGACCCATCAGAACTTTCTGGTGACAGTAGACCCATCAGAACTGTCTGGTGACAGTAGACCCATCAGAACTGTCTGGTGACAGTAGACCCATCAGAACTGTCTGGTGACAGTAGACCCATCAGAACTGTCTGGTGACAGTAGACCCATCAGAACTGTCTGGTGACAGTAGACCCATCAGAACTGTCTGATGGCAGTAGACCCATCAGAACTGTCTGATGGCAGTAGACCCATCAGAACTGTCTGGTGACAGTAGACCCATCAGAACTGTCTGGTGACAGTAGACCCATCAGAACTGTCTGGTGACAGTAGACCCATCAGAACTGTCTGATGGCAGTAGACCCATCAGAACTGTCTGATGGCAGTAGACCCATCAGAACTGTCTGGTGACAGTTGACCCAAAAGTGGTGAAATTCTTCTTCCACTGAGAAGAACTGCTTGTGTGTCTTGGATTCTCTAGTTCATTTCCACTTTTTCTTTCAATATGTATTGACTGAAATCTTGTATGAGCCATTATTCTACCTAATGGTTGAATAATAATGAGAAATAATATTAGAGAACATAAGAAAGAAGGACTTAAGAACTGTAAACATGCTGTCGTGTTCAGTTCTTCCGCCATCCAACTTGTTTTTCATTGTGTACCCAGCAGTGTAGGTACCAGGCAGCCTCCTCACTATGTGCACACATCACCACTTGGGTCACCCAGCCTTGCCTCACCGGGACCATCAGACACACACACACATTCATGCAAGTTTGGTGTTTCTCACACGCCATTTGCCACGTCCTCACCTTCGCTGTTGGCAGTTAAGAAGCATTCAGTCAGTCGTCCTACTGCTCAACAAACCATTGATCAACTGGGATTCGAACGTTTCACCAAATGATGTCTAGAATGTCGTCAAATTCATAGAAAAGATTCCAATACACATTGCCTACACGACGCAGCTAACACGTCGGGAAGATGAGAACCGCATGTTCACCTCCCACAAACCTTCACGTGAAGAACTAAGACAAAACAACAAACAAATTCTGAATGACAGATGATATTAACAGCAGGTAACGAGTGAACGATTGTTGGGTAGAACAAACATTGCCGTTTTGTGAATACCTTGTGGTGATGGTGTACCCACGCAGCTCAGCCCGGGGCCTGCCATTCTCCTTCCTTCCGTCTTTAAGATTTATTTCTTCTTCTTGGACGAGAGTTTTATGTCGACTGTAAAAAGAAAATGGATTCGTTTCTTGTCTTAAGAATTCCTTCGGCAGGCGCCTTCTCTCGGGGGGTGGGGGAGACCTCCTGCCTGGTTCTGGATCCTGGTGAGAGAGAGAGAGAGAGAGAGCAATCCAACAGCGTCTGATTGCATCTCCACATCCCGTAACTGGTCACACTGCAGACCACTGGTCGTCTGGACGCTCTACAGTCACCTTGACCTCGTCATGTCGTTCCCCAGAGACTTGTCGAACTAAATGGACCCACAGGCATGACCCTGGCGATCACTGGACCAGCTGGGTCTTACCCAAGGCTCCAGACACAGTCGTGGGGCGTGGGCAACCGACCCTACAGTACGTAATGGTAGGTGTTTACACCTTATGTTTACCTTGTATGGACGGATATCCACCATGATGTCTTACCAAGACATACCCCTCCACCATGATGTCTTACCAAGACATACCCCTCCATCATGATGTCTTACCAAGACATACCCCTCCACCATGATGTCATACCAAGACATACCCCTCCACCGTGATGTCTTACCAAGACATACCCCTCCACCATGATGTCATACCAAGACATACCCCTCCACCATGATGTCATACCAAGACATACCCCTCCACCGTGATGTCTTACCAAGACATACCCCTCCACCATGATGTCATACCAAGACATACCCCTCCACCATGATGTCTCACCAAGCCATACCCCTCCACCATGCCGTCAACTCCTGTTTACTGAAGCTCAAGTTACACTTGCTTTGAGTGTTACCAGGTTGGAGTTACCTCATCTCTTATGTAACTGCGAGGTGGAACATGTGAGTGACGTGATGATGTAACTGTGAGGTGGAACATGTGAGTGACGTGAGGATGTAACTGTGAGGTGGAACATGTGAGTGACGTGATGATGTAACTCTGAGGTGGAACATCTGAGTGACGTGAGGATGTAACTGTGAGGTGGACCATGTGAGTGACGTGAGGATGTAACTGTGAGGTGGAACATGTGAGTGACGTGAGGATGTAACTGTGAGGTGGATCATGAGAGTCATGTGTCGACGGGCTTGTGAAAATGATTCTTACGAATCCTTCAGTTCCTACAAGATCTCTATGCCTTTTTTCACTCACTTTCTCCATTCTGTGTCTCACCACCTACCTCCTCCAGTGTGAAGGTCAGTCATGAACCTATAATGTTCTTGCATGACTATAAAGGCTTATATCAAACAAATGATATCTTCATCATACGTTGCTGGAAAATACATTGTTATCTTCGTCTTTCACCCAGACGTACGTTATCACTCTCAAGATATCCACAAGTGCAATACGATAAAAATGTTTACGACGTCATGTAACAAATAATTGAAGTGTTTTGTTCTACGTTCTATTACCCACTGGTACATACATTACTGTAAACCTTTCCTATAAACCAATTATCACTCATTTATTTCATCCCAATCGAACCCTCCCTCCCTCCCTCCCTCCCAACCTCCCTCCCTCCCTCCCTCCCTCCCTCCCAACCTCCCTCCCTCCCTCCCAACCTCCCTCCCAACCTCCCTACCTCCCTCCCAACCTCCCTCCCTCCGTATTTGTAGGTAAAAATCTGGTGTGGTCCTGCTGGTGTTCCCACGTACTTCAGACGATATGTTATCATGTGATGACGGAAGCGACACCTGTGTTGTGTGCACTACGACTTACCACCACAACCACAGGAAATAACTCACTGCTGATAGTGATGCTCACACTACACACACACACACACACACACATATATAGACCAAATTGGAGGTGGAAAGATGGAGTGAAAAAGATTTTGTGTGATCGGGGCCTGAACATGCAGGAGGGTGAAAGGAGGGCAAGGAATAGAGTGAATTGGAGCGATGTGGTATACAGGGGTTGACGTGCTGTCAGTGGATTGAATCAAGGCATGTGAAGCGTCTGGGGTAAACCATGGAAAGCTGTGTAGGTATGTATATTTGCGTGTGTGGACGTGTATGTACATGTGTATGGGGGGGGGGTTGGGCCATTTCTTTCGTCTGTTTTCTTGCGCTACCTCGCAAACGCGGGAGACAGCGACAAAGTATAAAAAAAAAAAAAAAAAAAAAAGAATATATATATATATATATATATATATATATATATATATATATATATATATATATATATATATATGTTATCCCTGGGGATAGGGGAGAAAGAATACTTCCCACGTATTCCCTACGTGTCGTAGAAGGCGACTAAAAGGGGAGGGAGCGGGGGGCTGGAAATCCTCCCCTCTCGTTTTTTTTTTTTTTAATTTTCCAAAAGAAGGAACAGAGAATTGGGCCAGGTGAGGGTATTCCCTCAAAGGCCTAGTCCTCTGTTCTTAACGCTACCTCGCTAATGCGGGAAATGGCGAATAGTTTGAAAGAAAAAGAAAGAATATATATATATATATATATATATATATATATATATATATATATATATATATATATATATATATATATATTTGTTTGTTGAATGTGTCTGATGACAGAGTGGCAGATATAGGGTGTTTTGGTCGAGGTGGTGTGCAAAGTGAGAGGGTTAGGGAAAATGATTTGGTAAACAGAGAAGAGGTAGTAAAAGCTTTGCGGAAGATGAAAGCCGGCAAGGCAGCAGGTTTGGATGGTATTGCAGTGGAATTTATTAAAAAAGGGGGTGACTGTATTGTTGACTGGTTGGTAAGGTTATTTAATGTATGTATGACTCATGGTGAGGTGCCTGAGGATTGGCGGAATGCGTGCATAGTGCCATTGTACAAAGGCAAAGGGGATAAGAGTGAGTGCTCAAATTACAGAGGTATAAGTTTGTTGAGTATTCCTGGTAAATTATATGGGAGGGTATTGATCGAGAGGGTGAAGGCATGTACAGAGCATCAGATTGGGGAAGAGCAGTGCGGTTTCAGAAGTGGTAGAGGATGTGTGGATCAGGTGTTTGCTTTGAAGAATGTATGTGAGAAATACTTAGAAAAGCAAATGGATTTGTATGTAGCATTTATGGATCTGGAGAAGGCATATGATAGAGTTGATAGAGATGCTCTGTGGAAGGTATTAAGAATATATGGTGTGGGAGGCAAGTTGTTAGAAGCAGTGAAAAGTTTTTATCGAGGATGTAAGGCATGTGTACGTGTAGGAAGAGAGGAAAGTGATTGGTTCTCAGTGAATGTAGGTTTGCGGCAGGGGTGTGTGATGTCTCCATGGTTGTTTAATTTGTTTATGGATGGGGTTGTAAGGGAGGTAAATGCAAGAGTCCTGGAAAGAGGGGCAAGTATGAAGTCTGTTGGGGATGAGAGAGCTTGGGAAGTGAGTCAGTTGTTGTTCGCTGATGATACAGCGCTGGTGGCTGATTCATGTGAGAAACTGCAGAAGCTGGTGACTGAGTTTGGTAAAGTGTGTGGAAGAAGAAAGTTGAGAGTAAATGTGAATAAGAGCAAGGTTATTAGGTACAGTAGGGGTGAGGGTCAAGTCAATTGGGAGGTGAGTTTGAATGGAGAAAAACTGGAGGAAGTGAAGTGTTTTAGATATCTGGGAGTGGATCTGTCAGCGGATGGAACCATGGAAGCGGAAGTGGATCATAGGGTGGGGGAGGGGGCGAAAATTTTGGGAGCCTTGAAAAATGTGTGGAAGTCGAGAACATTATCTCGGAAAGCGAAAATGGGTATGTTTGAGGGAATAGTGGTTCCAACAATGTTGTATGGTTGCGAGGCGTGGGCTATGGATAGAGATGTGCGCAGGAGGATGGATGTGCTGGAAATGAGATGTTTGAGGACAATGTGTGGTGTGAGGTGGTTTGATCGAGTAAGTAACGTAAGGGTAAGAGAGATGTGTGGAAATAAAAAGAGCGTGGTTGAGAGAGCAGAAGAGGGTGTTTTGAAATGGTTTGGGCACATGGAGAGAATGAGTGAGGAGAGATTGACCAAGAGGATATATGTGTCGGAGGTGGAGGGAACGAGGAGAAGAGGGAGACCAAATTGGAGGTGGAAAGATGGAGTGAAAAAGATTTTGTGTGATCGGGGCCTGAACATGCAGGAGGGTGAAAGGAGGGCAAGGAATAGAGTGAATTGGAGTCATGTGGTATACAGGGGTTGACGTGCTGTCAGTGGATTGAATCAAGGCATGTGAAGCGTCTGGGGTAAACCATGGAAAGCTGTGTAGGTATGTATATTTGCGTGTGTGGACGTGTGTATGTACATGTGTATGGGGGGGGGGGGGTTGGGCCATTTCTTTCGTCTGTTTCCTTGCGCTACCTCGCAAACGCGGGAGACAGCGACAAAGTATAAAAAAAAAAAAAAAAAAATATATATATATATATATATATATATATATATATATATATATATATATATATATATCCCCCTAGCCTAAGCCAGGTACCCATTTCATCGACCAACCCCTAGGGGTGGATGAACAGCTGGATTGACTGTGGACTGACTGCCCTAACCAGGATTCGATCCTATGCGGGCTCGATCCTGGGATAAGGGGTTAACAGCAGGAAGGTAGGGGACTTGATTCACGCTTGCTGGTGCAGATCATAACACACACATATACTGCAGGAACACACTGGACACTGGCCTCACACACATACCCAGAGATCCATCGAATGTGTCCTCATCATATGATTATCCTGATGTATAACAACTCGTTCTTCTACGAGAGTCATACGTTCATTTTTGAACGACTCAGTATCTTCGTGTGGGCATCTAGCTTCCCTCTTTTGAACGCCTCAGTATCTTCGTTCGAGCATCTAGCTTCCCTCTTTGAACGCTTCAGTATCTTCGTGTGGGCATCTCGCTGCCCTTTTTTAAACGGTTCAGTATCTTCGTTCGAGCATCTCGCTTCCCTTCTGCATGAAGTATTTGTTCCCCTCGCATGACACCATAATACAGCAGGCACGGGATCCACCCGACCCAACCTGCAGATTGATGTCAAATATATATGCAAATGACTTCATTGTCTCTCTCAGCCGTGATGGTCATCGGTCGTCATCAGCCACCCTGCTGGTGTGTGCTACTCACTTGTTGAGAGTCGGTTCGAATCATTTCCTGCTTCGAGATTCGGTCATATCTTCATATCAAGTCAATGTCAGCAAGTATCTGCTTGAATTCTGCTAGTTATATATATATATATATATATATATATATATATATATATATATATATATATATATATATATATATATATACACATACGACTTGCGCAGTTATCAGGTTAACGAACATATGAAATGAATTATGGAGATATATGAAAGGTGTTTCGAGTCGTTAGTCTCGAACCTCTGCTTCGGTTCACCACACAAACACCCTCCCCGACTCAGGTACTACACTTGGGGTGTCGGGTGTGTACCCGGGTCTGGCTCTCCTGGCAAGTCGTGTGTCGTGTGACAGTCTACGGCATTTGCATGTTTCGCTGAGGTTCATTTCTGGTACCAAACAAACACAAGATTCAATGCTTCGAAACCGGAGGAATTCCGTCTATTATCAGGAATCTTCTTTCTCAAAGCGATGGAAGATTCGGATGATTAGATCAATTATGCTACAGACACATGTCTAATTTAGGATCACAGGACGTAATCACAATCCTGGAGAGTTACTTTGATTGCAGACGACCGTTCAAAACAAGCCAAGTTGCCTCACATCAAGTTGTTTTCACTTTCAAAATCAATTATCCAGAAATGTTCACTTCACGTCTGTGTATGTTGTCGTCTGCGTTCATCGTGTTGTTTTCGAGACTTTCCTTCGTCCACGTCGTCACTTCAGAATATTCTTTTTTTTCCACAAAATTTTAAGTTTGGAACTAAAGAATGTCATACAACTCAAAACCGTGGTGTATCGGTTACTCTTCCTCACCGTGGCGCATTCACAGGCCGCTCAGGGTCGAGCGTGCATGGGTTCGAATCCTGGTTCAGGCAGTCGGTCTACAGTCAACCCAGCTGTTCATATGTATATATCGTTACAGGACGGCCTTGATTAGGGCCTCATCTACCCACGTCGTCTCAGAAAAAAAAAAAAAAAATACATAAAGCCATTAGTGGTTTTTAATCATTCAAAACAAATTATTTACTATTTGATATGATGGAAACTCAGTTTACCAACGCGGGGACTGAACACACGTTATTTTCTTCATTGAAGACAGTGCATTCCCCTCTCAGTGGCGACCAACACAGCTATCACACACTCTGGAGCGGACAGGATCCTCACACTGTCTCTATCATTTTCTTTCCTTCTCCTAACTCTTTAAGTCTTGATGACTTTACCTGGTTAAGGAGACGTGTATAATTCACTTCTAACATGTTGCCTACATTCCTATGTTTCCTGAGCTCAACAACAGCTCAGTAGTTCAGAATTCTCCCACCAGGAACCTTCCAGAGGAACTAGAAGGAGACTTAGAGACAGTAGGAGACTTAGAGACAGTAGGAGACTTAGAGACAGTAGGAGACTTAGAGACAGTAGGAGACTTAGAGACAGTAGGAGACTTAGAGACAGTAGGAGACTTAGAGACAGTGGGAATCATCTTTATCTCTGGTCACTATGGCGTCTGAGTCGGGAGAGAAAAAAAACTTGTCCTGACTCGACCTTACACACACATGGAGCTTCTCACGAGAGAGAGAGAGAGAGAGAGAGAGAGAGAGAGAGAGAGAGAGAGAGAGAGAGAGAGAGAGAGAGAGAGTGAGTTACTGCTTCGTGAAGCAGAGTCAGTAAATTCTTCCACAACGTTCAGGGCTGAGATCATCTGGTTCAGTTTTGGATCGTTCAAACTCATTCACATTGTATTTCCGGGTCATGGAAGAATATCTCACTGGCTATATTTGTCCTCCTATAGACTGACGCAGTTTAGAATGCACCAAATGATAACATTTTGCGGGAAAAAATGGTCACTTCTCACTACTGTCATTTCATCTTCACCGTAGAATTTCCCTGATACATTCACCTTCCTCCACAGGTCGTCGGGAATGTATTTACATATAGATATATAGAATATAAAGGATGCATAAGACCTTTCACTTATAGAACTTATAGGAAGAAGGCATTCACCTACAGAAAAAAGAATACTGAACCCATTCTCTTATAGAACATATGAGGAATATGGAACCCATTCTCCTACAGAACATATGAGGAATATGGAACCCATTCTCCTACAGAACATATAAGGATTTTGGAACCAATTCTCCTATAGAACATATAAGGAATATGGAACCCATTCTCTAAAGTACTCCAGGTTCAGAATCCTTCTCAGAACATGTTATCACGTCGATATTGGCAAGGTGGCGTTCACACTGTATCCTTGATATGGGAGATTGAATCCCCAGCCAACAAACGACCACCAAGTATTACAGATGTACAACGTAAGGATGTATATTTTTCTTGATGTATGTTCGGTAGACTTCGTCACAGTAGGTGACCGCTAGTGTGACTAAACGTTGGACACTACAGCTCGTGGGAGCCACTCTGGCTTCAATCTCTCAGCCTGTGTTTACGTCACCATCAAAGGATAAGTGATTGAATTTATATTCTCTACTTACTGAGAGGAGAGGACGGGAGGCCGCCCTTGTCCACTTCCAGTCTGCACCACAACACACTCTCACTCGATTCCATGAGCTGTAAACTTTCCACGTTGTCTCAATACATTATACTGAAGCACTCTTCCTCCACGGGACAATAAATCTAATTTTCCATGCTATAACCAAGGTAATCAACAACTTAATCGCATCTTTCTTATTTGTCTTATCCGTCAGCATACGCTGTATTCCGTCAGCATACGCTGTATTCCGTCAGCATACGCTGTATTCCGTCAGCATACACTGTATTCCGTCAGCATACGCTGTATTCCGTCAGCATACGCTGTATTCCGTCAGCATACGCTGTATTCCGTCAGCATACACTGTATTCCGTCAGCATACACTATATTTCGTCAGCATGCACTGTATCTCGTCGGCATACACTGTATCTCGTCAGTATACACTGTATTCCGTCAGCATCCACTGTATTCCGTCAGCATACACTGTATCTCGTCGGCATACACTATATTCCGTCAGCATCCACTGTATTCCGTCAGCATCCACTGTATTCCGTCAGCATCCACTGTATTCCGTCAGCATCCACTGTATTCCGTCAGCATCCACTGTATTCCGTCAGCATCCACTGTATTCCGTCAGCATACATTGTACTATAAATTGACCAGTATCAACTGAACAGATGTTATTCACAAAGAAAACTGACCGTCGTCCTGTGTAAAGCTGGTTATGGTAACTGTTGAGGACCCAACACTGCCCACTGGTGAGTGACCCAACACTGCCCACTGGTAAGTGACCCAACACTGCCCACTGGTAAGTGACCCAACACTGCCCACTGGTAAGTGACCCAACACTGCCCACTGGTAAGTGAGCCAACACTGCCCACTGGTAAGTGACCCAACACTCCCCACTGGTAAGTAGGTGAACGCAACCCCCTTGTGAGGGCCTGAACAGTGCACTGTCCCCTTGTGGATGTAGATGAAGACAAAGTAGAATGACTAATGGAGAGTTATACGAGTGGAGGCGAGTTGGAGGAGGTATGACCCCTGGTGTACGACGTGCCATAATGGTGTGTGTGTGTGTGTGTGTGTGTGTGTGTGTGTGTGTGTGTGTGTGTGTGTGTGGAAGGTACAGATGTGAGGGGTTTTCAGATGCCAAAGAACTACGTATCTGATTTCCGACACTGGAACACCATTTGGTGTCGCTATAGTCAATGGAGTTGGAAGCATAAAGCCCACGATCACTTTTTAGTTCATATTTCTTTATCTTGACCAATAATTCTCTTCGCTTCAGTAGTGGCTGGACGACATAATTCTGGACTATCGTCATTCGAAAATGAAGATTAATTCCATTCCAGCGACTCAATCATTTCCAGGATCCATTCCAGCGGCGGTGTGTTCTTTCAGGCCTGGAACACTGAGGATCAGGGTCTTCCAAAGCCGCGTCGTAATGTGAATAGTCTGTGTCAGCCACACGTCCAGTGGAGAATAAATGTGTCTGAATGTATTCACACAGTCTCACTGCTCCCCTGACTTCACATCCAATAGTCGTAAACCCAAATGATTTTTAGTCATAATTAAAATCCTTTCACTTTGAGGAGAAGGAACCATGTATACTGTCCAAAATGCAACGTATCTACGATGTGGAGGAATTGTGGAGACTTTAACGGAGGTGGAGGGTGGAAGGGAGGTGGCTTGCTAAGGCTGGGTAGGAATGTAGTATGTGGAGAGTTAGTTATGGGACAAGACTGAAGGAGAAGGATGTGGGTCGCAGACGAAAGAAGGAAATTCAACTGAACCATCTCGCAGGAGAAACTCCCTTCAAGCATGTTGATGTGTTTGGTATGTGGAGTTGCTGTTGTTGACCCCGAGTGTGTAGCGAGTATGAGAGGAGTGGTGTGGGTGTGGGGGTGGCAGAAGTGGTGCAGGAGATGGCTGGAGTGGTGTAAGGGGTCGACACATATGATGGTATACCAGTAGATACTGTCACGTCCAGAGGGAGAGTCATGTTCTCACGAGGTAATAATTCTTGTCCGTGTTTGAAGTGGGAGATCATTGTTCAAGCTGTATGAAAAGAAGTTTCTGTAGCGAGGGTTAGTAATGATGGGAGGGTAAAGGGTTGGATTGTCGAGGGAAGTGCTTAACTCAGGCTTGAGAAGCAGAGACACTTGCATGGGATTCGGAACGTCCAGGTCCAGCAAGTTGGGCACATTCCAGTGAATCACAGAGACGCGATAACGTTAGAAGGAGCGACGTTGAGACAGACATTGTGGAATGACAGTAGGACATATATCAGGATGATGAGGCTCTGTGCCAGGAGGCTGTAGGAAGCCTCTAAGTGGGTGTTGTCTCCATGTGATGAGGTGGACGACCACAGACTCACGGAGCCGTGATCCTAACCCTTGCCCTGTGGTAACCATCTCCCATCTCGTTGTTAACTACAACTTTACCCATTCCATAAATCCACCATCCCCTCACTACCTCCTCTCACCCCTCATACATTTTTTGGCCTGGCAAGAATCAACTGTGGTGGTAGCTCACACCCCCAACCCCAGGTTGTGTGCCTCATAATGATACCCGAGATTGATGTCAACACTGAGGCAGGAGCAGCATTACAACCTTGCCAGGCGGACACACACTGGCCACACTGAGAGCACAACTGTGTGACCTGGCAACACTGAGAGCACAGCTGTGTGACCTGGCAACACTGACAGCACAGCTGTGTGACCTGGCAACACTGAGAGCACAGCTGTGTGACCTGGCAACACTGAGAGCACAGCTGTGTGACCTGGCAACACTGAGAGCACGGCTGTGTGACCTGGCAACACTGAGAGCACAGCTGTGTGACCTGGCAACACTGAGAGCACAGCTGTGTGACCTGGCAACACTGAGAGCACGGCTGTGTGACCTGGCAACACTTTCCCCACGACTGGCCAGAGAAGAGGCGAGAGATCACAACACTTCGTGCATTAGAAGATCACAACACTTCGTGCATTAGAAGATCACAACACTTTGTGCATTACAAGATCACAACACTTCGTGCATTACAAGATCACAACACTTCGTGCATTACAAGATCACAACACTTTGTGCATTACAAGATCACAACACTTTGTGCATTAGATCACAACACTTCGTGCATTACAAGATCACAACACTTCGTGCATTACAAGATCACAACACTTCGTGCATTACAAGATCACAACACTTCGTGCATTACAAGATCACAACACTTTGTGCATTACAAGATCACAACACTTCGTGCATTACAAGATCACAACACTTCGTGCATTACAAGATCACAACACTTCGTGCATTACAAGATCACAACACTTCGTGCATTACAAGATCACAACACTTCGTGCATTACAAGATCACAACACTTCGTGCATTACAAGATCACAACACTTTGTGCATTACAAGATCACAACACTTTGTGCATTACAAGATCACAACACTTTGTGCATTACAAGATCACAACACTTCGTGCATTACAAGATCACAACACTTTGTGCATTACAAGATCGCAACACTTTGTGCATTACAAGATCACAACACTTTGTGCATTACAAGATCACAACACTTTGTGCATTACAAGATCACAACACTTCGTGCATTACAAGATCACAACACTTCGTGCATTACAAGATCACAACACTTCGTGCATTACAAGATCACAACACTTTGTGCATTACAAGATCACAACACTTCGTGCATTACAAGATCACAACACTTCGTGCATTACAAGATCACAACACTTTGTGCATTACAAGATCACAACACTTTGTGCATTACAAGATCACAACACTTCATGCATTACAAGATCATTGTTTTGGGATTATCATGTTCCTGTGTCAGATCACTTCTATATGTCTCATATCACCTCTGTATGTTTCAATCACTTCTATATGTTTCAGATCACTTCTATATGTCTCAGATCACTTTACATATTTCAGATCACTTCTATATGTCTCAATCACTTCTATATGTTTCACAGCACTTCTATATGATCCAGATCACTTCTACATATATCAGATCACCTGTTTATATTTCAGATCTATTCTACATATTTCAGATCACTTCTATATGTTTCAGATCTATTCTATATATTTCAGATCACTTCTATATGTCTCCATCACTTCTATATGTTTCACAGCACTTCTATATGGTCCAGATCACTTCTATATGTTTCAGATCAGTTCTATATGTTTCAAATCACTTCTATATCTTTCAGATCACTTCTATATGATGCTAATGTTATATAAAGAAACATAATCTAAGTAAAGAAGTCATTTCAGCTTTAGAATTCTTGTACTGCCTCTGTTTATGTAAATCCTTATCTGAGGACATGACCCTCATTGACAGGCCTAACGAGCCTACCAGCAGTTGGTACTTGACCTTCATAATGTAACTAGGAATTCAGTTATTCATTGGCCATTACGTCACAGGCTGGGCAAATGTAATCAGTGAAAATTACGTTTATCAAAGACTTCAATAATTATTTTCAGAATTGTAGAAACTGTCAGGTGAACATTACCTTCAGGTGCCTGGCCAAATGTAATTCATCTGTGTCATAATAGCGATTAATTCTTTTGATTTTGTTTATGAATTACATTGAGAAGTAAGTCGCTGGTAGAATTCATCAATCATGAAAACTCCAATTTATACGTCCTTCTCTCCTGGTTCTGTGGCCTCACATACATGACTGCCTTCCTGTTCTTCCTTCTTGATATTTCTACTTAATCTTCCTCTTCTATTTTCATTTCATGAATTTCCAGTTTTGTCTCATTCTTTTCTCCATAATGACTACCATCATCATCACCTTCCTCTCTCTCTCTCCATGACCGTTTTTTTTTTTTCATCTCTTCTTCCTCTTCTTCTTTTCTATTCTTACGCTTCATTTGAATACGAGATTTTCCTGCCAGATATGAAAGTGACATTACCGCTGTAACGTCCTCTCGACGGCCACTACAAGGCGAGAATGAAGTCGTTGGCGAAGCCTTACTCGCGAACATAACAACTTCATCAGAGTAAAGCAGTCACTACGTCAACCCTGGGTTCTTGCCAGCCCTCTGGCGGCAGCGCCAGCATCTGCTTAATGCCAGAGGTAAAAACTGTTTTTCTGTCAGTGACGAGGGAACCAGTCACATTATATGGCCTCCTGCTCACAGCGAGTCTTCCTTGGCTTGCTGGCTCTTACGGTCGCGCCATGTTATCGCGCAGCAGAGCTTGGTTGCGTATTTTCATCGCTAAACATCCAAGACGGTATGACACCAACCGTTATGGTAAACTACAGAGATGATGTGGTATACGTGGCAAGGCAATGTGACTACCAATCCACTGTGTGTATCCTGCAGAATGAGCACCTTCACAGGGCAAGTGTTGGAGAGTGTGACACAGTCCTCCTCACTCCACCACGACCACACTGCCTCCACACCAGCGACATATTATGACGGTGATATATGGTGTTGTCCCTGGAAACATTTCCGCCACATCTGGAACCAAACGAACATAAAAAAACGTTCCCTTTTTTGCTCTTCCTCTCGTCCTCGGCTTTGAAATATTGCTGTGTTCCAGCAAATTAGTGCCCGAAAAGAGTCCATCTTTTGACTTATGTTTTACAATATGTTAAGTCTTGTGTGCTGAGTGAGGAATGGTGATTGCGAACGCGTGGTTCAAGACAATGTTCATACGTCATCAAACATGAGAGATTGAGGTGTGGGGTATAAGATCTTTAGTGGACTGTATGTTTATTGAATTATGTTCAAAGGAGAGATTGTTGGACGTGAACGTGCTGAAAAAAAACGGCAGATAAAATGTATTATCATTTCTTAGTGGAGGCGACAGTCCAAGATGGTGGTGGGTCCAGGGAAGCAGGAAATGACATGCTAATGAAAGATGTGGTAGGAGTGAGTGACTTTAGGAGAATGGAATTTATGCAGTGATACTAATAGACAATGATCGAGAAATGGCACAAGGTGAAGGTAAATGAAACACGAGAAATGTAAGGCACTTATGGAAGATGTGCGTCAGTGTGCAGGTAAGCGCCTGGTAGCAGGAGCTGGGATGTGTAAGGAAAGGCGATGATGAGTGGTGGGAGGAAGCTAAATTACTAGTGAAGTAGGAAATAGATATGTCAGTGGTAGTCATCTGCAGGGAAAGAGTCGGGGGGAGATTAGGAGCACAAAAGAAAATGGCTTGTGTCCAGTTGAGTATGTTTGTAAGGGGTTTCGATCAGTGGGAAGCGAGAGGTTTGGTGTCGTGTTTACATGCAGCTGACTGGGGGAAAGCAAAGTCGTTTCGGGTGAGTGTGTGGACCAGGGTTTTGCTGTGAAGGGCGTGAATGAGGATGTAAGTACGTGTTGGAAGGAGGAGGTTATACGTGGCCATGTGTAGTAGGATGTATGTGCCTCTAGGAAGCAAAGTGTGTGTGTGTGTGTGGCTTCCGGTGAAGCTCTGCATAAAAGATATGTGATTGCACCGTGGCTATTTAATCTACGGAGGTAATTGGAAAGGTCTTGGGGCTACCAGTCGGTTGGAGAGTATGGGAAGTAAGTCTGCTGCTGTTTGCAGATGATGAGGAACTGGTGGCAGAGTCCAGAAAGATGTTCTAGAGGCTGGTGACAGAGACTGGGATTGTGTTTATAAAAACGTTGGAAGTTAATGAGAGAGAGAATGAGGTGCAATAGATGGGTGAGAGATAATGAGGTGCAATAGATGGGTGAGAGATAATGAGGTGCAATAGATGGGTGAGAGATAATGAGGTGCAATAGATGGGTGAGACATAATGAGGTGCAATAGATGGGTGAGACATAATGAGGTGCAATAGATGGGTGAGACATAATGAGGTGCAATAGATGGGTGAGAGATAATGAGGTGCAATAGACGAGTGAGACTGGCCAGCTGCCTGAGTGAGAGTCTGCATAGCAAGAACCTGGATGTGGACCCTCATCATCCACGCTTCCCGCGCCACCCTCACCCTCATCATCCCGCGCCACCCTCACCCTCATCATCCCGCGCCACCCTCACAGCACACCCCATTTCCCACGTTGTTTCCAGCGGGGTCTCTTCATACCCTGGCAACAGCTGCCGACCGAGCCATCTTGGCCGGGGTTCGCTGACGCTGCCTCATTCTGCCTTTGGCGGCCATCAGAACGAGACGGTCCACTTCTCCTCCTTCCCGCCACATGATGGATTTCTCCTGGCTGTTCTGGTCCTTGCTGCTGGTACTGAGTGTCGCCAGACCTGGGGGGGTGGAGGCCTCGAACCAGAGCCCCCAGGACGATGGTCCGCGTGACCTGGCCTGTCCTGACGCGCAGGACATCTTCCCCTGCGTGTGTTCCTTGAACTCCCAGAATTCGATGGACATGAACTGTTCAGAAGTGACGAGCGAGGACGAGTTAGCTGCCGTGTTCCAGGCAAACTTCCCCTCCACCACCTTCCATAGGCTGACCATCTTCGGCAACAGGCAACTGAGGATCCTCAAGAGCGATGCCCTAGGCAGCGCCACCTTCGAGGAGTTCTGGATCACAGACGGAGCCCTGGAACTTGTGGAGGACAACGCTCTTATCGGCAGCAGCGCCACCGCGGTCCACATGGTCTTCAACTTCAACAATATCGTCCTCTTCCCCTTCAGCGACCTTCACTTCTTCACGTCACTCAAGTCGCTGGATCTAAGACACAACTTTCTGGCTGGGTTCCCCGTGCTGGTGTCGCCCAGTCTGCAGACACTCTACCTCTCCCACAATCCCCTGGGCGGGTTGCCAGGCTCAGCCTTCGTCAATACACCAGAGCTGCTTGATGTTCATCTGTCAGACGTCGGCATCTCTGGGCTGGTCCCTGGTATGAACTACTAACGTCTTAAGCGAACACCTTAACCTCCCGTCTGTACTCGACACTGATTCATTATTCAGTCGAGTCAGGAGTCGACCGCTGTTCTCTTGGTCATACAAACCTCGACAGTCTTTCCTTGGTATGATGTCAAGGATGATAAAAGTCTCGAATTAATCAATTCCATTCATATTGTCTACTGTCAGATGGAGCGGTTGTCACTATACATTTATCCATAATGATTTTCATAATATTCAGCGAGGTGTTATTCACTCCCAGGATGGAATGTTTTTCCTTCTAGACTTCCCAGTCAACATTTGTTCCCAAATATAACAAATGTTGGCATTTTTTACGTTCTCTTGGCACAGAAATATAAAACTACCAACTAAATGTATCTACGTCTTCCCAGTGTCAGGATTGGTTGGTTAACTGATGAATTACATTACACTGTTACTGAAGGATGTATCACATGTTTAACCCATATGAATTGCATTACACTGTTACCAAGGGAGCATTACATACGTAACCCATAATGAATTACATTACACTGTTACCAAGGGAGCATTATATAAATGATGGTGTGCAATTCTTGTATCAGTTAAATACTCTGGCCTCTGTTTACACTATATATCATTGGATTTTCACACACACACACACACACAGTTACCACCCAACCCAGTCACCAGTTCCACCTATCTCAGTCACCAGTCCCACCCATCTCAGTCACCAGTACCACCCATCTCAAGTCACAAGTCCCACCCAACCCAGTCACCAGTCCCACCCATCTCAGTCACCAGTCCCACCCATCTCAAGTCACCAGTCCCACCCAAACCAGTCACCAGTCCCACCCATCTCAAGTCACAAGTCCCACCCATCTCAAGTCACAAGTCCCACCCATCTCAAGTCACCAGTCCCACCCAACCCAGTCACCAGTCCCACCCATCTCAAGTCACAAGTCCCACCCATCTCAGTCACCAGTCCCACCCATCTCAAGTCACAAGTCCCACCCAACCCAGTCACCAGTCCCACCCATCTCAAGTCACAAGTCCCACCCAACCCAGTCACCAGTCCCACCCATCTCAAGTCACAAGTCCCACCCAACCCAGTCACCAGTCCCACCCATCTCAAGTCACAAGTCCCACCCATCTCAAGTCACAAGTCCCACCCATCTCAAGTCACAAGTCCCACCCATCTCAAGTCACCAGTCCCACCCAACCCAGTCACCAGTCCCACCCATCTCAAGTCACCAGTCCCACCCAACCCGTCCCACCCTGTGTGGTGTCCCACACAATCCTTCTCTCATCTCCAACACCTGCTTCACATCTCTCGCCTTCCCACAGGGACGTTCTCTGGTCTCAGGAAGTTGAGGAACGTGGGACTTGGTAGGAACCAGCTGACCCACCTGCCTCCCAGCTCGGTGGACTGCACCCCCGCCACTGGCATGATCGACGTGGGATACAACGAGATAAGCAGCGTCTCCCCCGACGCCTTCCCAGGTGAGAGCAACGAAGCTACACAACTCTGGCTCCTCAACCAGTCAGGTCAGGAACGTTACCAGAGGTGTGTGTTACAGCTGGTCAGGTCAGGAACGTTACCAGAGGTGTGTGTTACAGCTGGTCAGGTCAGGAACGTTACCAGAGGTGTGTGTTACAGCTGGTCAGGTCAGGAACGTTACCAGAGGTGTGTGTTACAGCTGGTCAGGTCAGGAACGTTACCAGAGGTGTGTGTTACAGCTGGTCAGGTCAGGAACGTTACCAGAGGTGTGTGTTACAGCTGGTCAGGTCAGGAACGTTACCAGAGGTGTGTGTTACAGCTGGTCAGGTCAGGAACGTTACCAGAGGTGTGTGTTACAGCTGGTCAGGTCAGGAACGTTACCAGAGGTGTCTGTTACAGCTGGTCAGGTCAGGAACGTTACCAGAGGTGTCTGTTACAGCTGGTCAGGTCAGGAACGTTACCAGAGGTGTGTGTTACAGCTGGTCAGGTCAGGAACGTTACCAGAGGTGTGTGTTACAGCTGGTCAGGTCAGGAACGTTACCAGAGGTGTCTGTTACAGCTGGTCAGGTCAGGAACGTTACCAGAGGTGTGTGTTACAGCTGGTCAGGTCAGGAACGTTGCCAGAGGTGTGTGTTACAGCTGGTCAGGTCAGGAGAGGTACTGGAGGTGTCAGGTCATGTCACATGCCAGTCTGTTACACGAAGCGTCTTGTCACGTTTGTGTGAGGGGTAACAGATGCCCTCAGAGAGATTTGGGAAGGGTCACGTAAAGGCTTGCTGGACCCGAGAGAGAGAGAGAGAGAGAGAGAGAGAGAGAGAGAGAGAGAGAGAGAGAGAGAGAGAGAGAGAGAGAGAGAGAGAGAGCTATTACGACTACATTACTACATTACATGATAAATGTAGTATACGATCTCACCATCCAATCACTCTGGTTTCATTTCAAAGTTGCAAGGCATTATGAGCGCGCCTGACATCTGCAGGGTAAGGTAGGTCTCTTACTACGACAACACACAGGATGTGAAGCAACATCTGTTGTGAAACAGACCCAGACTACGGGCAAGGTGCGTGTGTCTGGATCATACATGTTCTACGAACGCCAGACCAACACTGTGAAGTGAAGGATTTGATGCAGATATTTCATAAATGATTCACTCAGTGAAGAAATGAACCCATCTGGCTACACAGCTGCTGATAAAAAAATGCAATTTGGGTACGAAACCTTCAGCTAAAGAAAATGGATATCTCCTCAGATAAACTATATGGTTAACTCAAATATCCTTCCATATATATGAGGTCTGGAAGTGATGGGTGAGACATGGGTGTAGAATGGGAGTATGGGGAGGCAAGATATGGGCTCATGGGAATAATGGGTCAATATCAGATGTCAAACACCTGCTGGCACGCGTCCTGTCTCTCATGACCAACTTAATGATAAGAAACATCATCATGGTTGGCGCAGGTCATCATCATGGTTGGCGCAGGTCATCATCATGGTTGGCGCAGGTCACTTAAGAAAATGAACGAGCAAACAGTCGTGTACAAACAGTATTGAGGCCCCGTTGTTACAACAGATCTGTTCTTGGGGTCAGGGTATAACCAAACGGTGTAGGCGTTGGTCTGGTCAACGGCTGGGTGTGAACAGTACTGACCTGTGTTACCGTTGTCATCCACAGGTCTGGTCAACGGCTGGGTGTGAACAGTACTGACCTGTGTTACCGTTGTCATCCACAGGTCTGGTCAACGGCTGGGTGTACATCCACCACAACCATCTCAGGTCGCTGCCCGAGGGCACATGGCGAAAGTTGCTCGAGGATGGCGGATATCTGGACCCTTACGGTGAGTCCCAGACCCCAGTAACAGTCTTGCCCCAGTAACAGTCTTGCCCCAGTAACAGTCTTGCCCCAGTAACAGTCCTGCCCCAGTAACAGTCCTGCCCCAGTAACAGTCTTGCCCCAGTAACAGTCTTGCCCCAGTAACAGTCTTGCCCCAGTAACAGTCCTGCCCCAGTAACAGTCTTGCCCCAGTAACAGTCTTGCCCCAGTAACAGTCTTGCCCCAGTAACAGTCCTGCCCCGGTAACAGTCTTGCCCCAGTAACAGTCTTGCCCCAGTAACAGTCCTGCCCCAGTAACAGTCTTGCCCCAGTAACAGTCCTGCCCCAGTAACAGTCTTGCCCCAGTAACAGTCTTACCCCAGTAACAGTCTTGCCCCAGTAACAGTCTTGCCCCAGTAACAGTCCTGCCCCAGTAACAGTCTTGCCCCAGTAACAGTCCTGCCCCAGTAACAGTCCTGCCCCAGTAACAGTCCTGCCCCGGTAACAGTCTTGCCCCAGTAACAGTCTTGCCCCAGTAACAGTCCTGCCCCAGTAACAGTCTTGCCCCAGTAACAGTCCTGCCCCAGTAACAGTCTTGCCCCAGTAACAGTCTTACCCCAGTAACAGTCTTGCCCCAGTAACAGTCTTGCCCCAGTAACAGTCCTGCCCCAGTAACAGTCTTGCCCCAGTAACAGTCCTGCCCCAGTAACAGTCCTGCCCCAGTAACAGTCCTGCCCCAGTAACAGTCTTGCCCCAGTAACAGTCTTGCCCCAGTAACAGTCCTGCCCCGGTAACAGTCTTGCCCCAGTAACAGTCTTGCCCCAGTAACAGTCCTGCCCCAGTAACAGTCTTGCCCCAGTAACAGTCTTGCCCCAGTAACAGTCTTGCCCCAGTAACAGTCCTGCCCCAGTAACAGTCCTGCCCCAGTAACAGTCTTGCCCCAGTAACAGTCTTGCCCCAGTAACAGAGTAACACCATGCCCTTGCCCTGCAGGTAACCCTCTTCACTGCACGTGTGACATAGCTTGGATCCTGCGTAACGCAACTTTCCTACATGAGGTCGACGTATACACGACCTGTGCTGATGGCCATCGACTGGTCGACCTCGACCTTGCTGGGTACGAACATTGTTAACCAGCGTCGCAAACTACCGTTGACCCTCTCCCATCTCCTCCTCGTCACTTCACCCTTAACTACCACGACCAGTGTTCCCTCACCACCAAAGAACTCCAGTTCACTACTACCATAAGGCCTCTGGATGCCATTTGCAAGGACCCCTGAAGCTCCAAGGCTGCGCTACAATCAGTAGGAGGGACAGGATGGAGCCCAGACGAATCTTGCTGATGGCAGCTATGGAAGGGACAGAAGACCACCGCAAGTTAACATGACTGAGAACATTTCTTACCTCAGTCACAAACGATGCAGACCACCACGACCCACTGATGAAGACCACCACCACTACCACAGGTGAAGACCACCATGACCGCTAGTGAAGACCACCACGACCACTGGTGAAGACCACCACCACGACCACTGGTGAAGACCACCACCACGACCACTGGTGAAGACCACAACGACCACTGGTGAAGACCACCACCACTACCACAGGTGAAGACCACCATGACCGCTAGTGAAGACCACCACGACCACTGGTGAAGACCACCACCACGACCACTGGTGAAGACCACCACCACGACCACTGGTGAAGACCACAACGACCACTGGTGAAGACCACCGCCACGACCACCACGGCTACTGGTGAAGACCACCACGGCGATTACTCAACACCTGTATTTACAACGGTGTGAGATGTGTGTATGTACAGCAGGCCAGGTCGGTGTGTGAGATGTGTGTATGTACAGCAGGCCAGGTTGGTGTGTGAGATGTGTGTATGTACAGCAGGTCAGGTTGGTGTGTGAGATGTGTGTATGTACAGCAGGCCAGGTTGGTGTGTGAGATGTGTGTATGTACAGCAGGCCAGGTTGGTGTGTGAGATGTGGTCTCTCATCTTTGTACAATAAACACAACTTATCTAATTCAGTTTAGTGAACTATATCCATGTTACATCCTTGTGTTTGTATACATCAAATACCACATCGTATAGCACCAGAGGTCATGTGTTTACTACTGGTGGTAGCTGAACTGTTGCTGTTGTCAAGGATGTGTTCTACTGATAATCAATGTTGTCTCCTTTTGTTACCATTAAATGAGTTGAAATAACTAGCCACCTGCAGTTTGTACAAGCCATTATCTGGGATGCAAAACAAATTCTATATAGTGGGTGTACACGACACGCCCTCGTGTTCTCTCTTTTCAGCTCCTTCACTCATTTACAATTTCTTTCACCAATAATGAAGGTATGAATGATGTTGACAGACGTGCAGAACTTATGATGTTTACTTCCTCGGGATTAATGTGGGAAATTTGATTATATTTCTACTCCTGGTTGATCAGCAGCTGATCAGTCTCGAGGCTAGTGTGTGTGTGTGTGTGTGTGTGTGTGTGTGTGTGTGTGTGTGTGTGTGTGTGTGTGTGTGTGGTGAGAATGAGACGGTCTGCTGAAGTGATTATGGGTAATTACACACGAAGAAGTACAGCTACAGTACATCTAGTTATGCACAAACAAGGAAGTACATCTAGAGTACATCTGGTTATGCACAAACAGGTTATTTGCTGGAGGACAGTACATGGGAAGGACAGATAACACAAGACCCTGATGGTCTATGACCAGGTTATCTGCTGGAGGACAGTACATGGGAAGGACAGATAACACAAGACCTGATGGTCTATGACCAGGTCATCTGCTGGTGGACAGTACATGGGAAGGACAGATAACACAAGACCTGATGGTCTATGACCAGGTCATCTGCTGGAGGACAGTACATGGGAAGGACAGATAACACAAGATCTGATGGTCTATGACTAGGTTATCTGCTGGAGGACAGTACATGGGAAGGACAGATAACACAAGACCTGATGGTCTATGACCAGGTTATCTGCTGGAGGACAGTACATGGGAAGGACAGATAACACAAGACCTGTGGACTATGACCAGGTTATCTGCTGGTGGACAGTAGTCACTTTCTTCGTCCCAAATGTCACTTCCCCATCCACTGCTCCTCCAAGAGAAATGATGACTGACATTGGCAGTCGTATAGGAAGGTGTGAGAACAGATATTACCGCGATCAATACTCAGCAGGAGGATAGCTCACAGGTGACTCTAGTCTGAAACTTAAGAGAGTTCGAACCCATCCACCAGTCTTCTCCACAAGGGGGCCTCTCTCTCTCTCTCTCTCTCTCTCTCTCTCTCTCTCTCTCTCTCTCTCTCTCTCTCTCTCTCTCTCTCTCTCTCTCCTTAGTTCCCCACCACAGTGGTAGTGGTGCTGGCGAACATCAAGGTATCAGATGACGGAATCTGTGTTACTTTGGGTAAGGTTAGAACGACCGCTTATGAAGTAATTGTAACTATTGTTATACGAGACAAAATAGATTACACGCCTTAGTGATTCTCTCTCTCTCTCTCTCTCTCTCTCTCTCTCTCTCTCTCTCTCTCTCTCTCTCTCTCTCTTTCTCTCTCTGGTAGGCAGCATTCAGTGCCATGTAGAAATTGTGATAAGTTTTATGTTGTTCAGACTTGTAAGGATCTTTCTGTTAAACTTAAGCAACATAAATATAGTATAAGAACGGGACAAGAATCAAATGCCTTGTTTAATCATGTTAAAAACTATGATCATTGTATTGACTGGAGTAACGCCATCTCAGTTCTTAACTCTAACCCTATTACCACGACAAATATCACTGAATCTTCTATTATCAAACGCACAAAGAATTATAATGTTAATATTAGTGATGGTTTATACAAATTGGATAACTTCATTGTCGATAAAATTTGTAAACAATTCACCTTCTTGTCCACATAATAAGTTTATGATACGCTCGTTGACTGTCTTGGACAATCACATGTTTACCAAATGGCGTCCTAGCTACGTCTCTTCGTTGTATATCAACTGATTGTTATATTTCTCTCTTGTGTCTCCCCTGATGATGTGATCATCACACAAAAGTGCACTTGGGAACTCATCGTGTTTCATTTTCCCTGTGGACTCAGAGGAATATATATATATATATATATATATATATATATATATATATATATATATATATATATATATATATATATATATATATATTACCAGTACTGCCTCCATCATATATATCGAGATGGTTTAAATTCGGCTCCTTACTGAGCTAGTCCTTAAGTGGCTGTCAGGTTTGACTCCTATGAATGATGGGGTGAAGAGAGTGGAGAGAGTAAGTGAGCTTGAGAAGGAGACTTGTGTAAGCAAGTACCAGGAGAGACTGGAAAAAGGTGAGAACAAAGGATGTAAGGGGAGTGAGGGAGGAATGGGATGTATTTAGGGAAGCAGTGATGACTTGTGCAAAAGATGCTTGTGGCATGAGAAGCGTGGTAGGTGGGCAGATTAGAAAGGGTAGTGAGTGGTGGGATGAAGAAGTAAGATTATTAGTGAAAGAGAAGAGAGAGGCATTTGGACGATTTTTGCAGGGAAATAATGCAAATGACTGGGAGATGTATAAAAGAAAGAGGCAGAAGGTCAAGAGAAAGGTGCAAGAGGCGAAAAAGAGGGCAAATGAGAGTTGGGGTGAGAGAGTATCATTAAATTTTAGGGAAAATAAAAAGATGCTTTGGAAGGAGGTAAATAAAGTGCGTAAGAAGGGAACAAATGGGAACATCAGTGAAGGGGGCTAATGGGGAGGTGATAACAAGTAGTGGTGATGTGAAAAGGAGATGGAGTGAGTATTTTGAAGGTTTGTTGAATGTGTTTGATGATAGAGTGGCAGATATAGGGTGTTTTGGTCGAGGTGGTGTGCAAAGTGAGAGGGTTAGGGAGAATGATTTGGTAAACAGAGAAGAGGTAGTAAAAGCTTTGCGGAAGATGAAAGCCGGCAAGGCAGCAGGTTTGGATGGTATTGCAGTGGAATTTATTAAAAAAGGGGGTGACTGTATTGTTGACTGGTTGGTAAGGTTATTCAGTGTATGTATGACTCATGGTGAGGTGCCTGAGGACTGGCGGAATGCGTGCATAGTGCCACTGCACAAAGGCAAAGGGGATACGAGGGAGTGCTCTAATTACAGAGGTATAAGTTTGTTGCGTATTTTTGGGAAATTATATAGGAAGGTATTGATTGGGAGGGTGAAGGCATGTACAGAGCATCAGATTGGGGAAGGGCAGTGTGGTTTCAGAAGTGGTAGGGGATGTGTGGATCAGGTGTTTGCTTTGAAAAATGTATGTGAGAAATACTTGGAAAAGCAAATGGATTTGTATGTAGCATTTATGGATCTGGAGATGGCATATGATAGAGTTGATAGAGATGCTCTGTGGAAGGTATTAAGAATATATGGTGTAGGAGGTAAGTTGCTAGAAGCAGTGAAAAGTTTTTATTGAGGATGTAAGGCATGTGTACGTGTTGGAAGAGAGGAAAGTGATTGGTTCTCAGTGAATGTTGGTTTGCGGCAGGGGTGCGTGATGTCTCCATGGTTGTTTTATTTGTTTATGGATGGGGTTGTTAGGGAGGTGAATGCAAGAGTTTTGGAAAGAGGGGCAAGTATGCAGTCTGTTGTGGATGAGAGAGCTTGGGAAGTGAGTCAATTGTTGTTCGCTGATGATACAGCGCTGGTGGCAGATTCGGGTGAGAAACTGCAGAAGCTGGTGACTGAGTTTGGTAAAGTGTGTGAAAGAAGAAAACTGAGAGTAAATGTGAATAAGAGCAAGGTTATTAGGTACAGTAGGGTTGAGGGACAAGTCAATTGGGAGGTAAGTTTGAATGGAGAAAAACTGGAGGAAGTGAAGTGTTTTAGGTATCTGGGAGTGAATTTGGCAGCGGATGGAACCATGGAAGCGGAAGTGAATCATAGGGTGGGGGAGGGAGTGAAAATTCTGGGAGCGTTAAAAAATGTGTGGAAGAAGAAAACGTTATCTTGGAAAGCAAAAATGGGTATGTTTGAAGGAATAGTGGTTCCAACAATGTTATATGGTTGCGAGGCGTGGGCTATAGATAGAGTTGTGCGGAGGAGGGTGGATGTGCTGGAAATGAGATGTCTGGGGACAATATGTGGTGTGAGGTGGTTTGATCGAGTAAGTAATGAAAGGGTAAGAGAGATGTGTGGTAATAAAAAGAGTGTGGCTGAGAGAGCAGAAGAGGGTGGTTTGAAATGGTTTGGTCACATGGAGAGAATGAGTGAGGAAAGATTGACAAAAAGGATATATGTGTCAGAGGTGGAAGGAACGAGAAGTGGGAGACTAAACTGGAGGTGGAAAGATGGAGTGAAAAAGATTTTGAGTGATCGGGGCCTGAACATGCAGGAGGGTGAAAAGCGTGCAAGGAATAGAGTGAATTGGAACGATGTGGTATACCGGGGTCGACGTGCTGTCAATGGATTGAACCAGGGCATGTGAAGCGTCTGGGGTAAACCATGGATAGTTTTGTGGCGCCTGGATGTGGAAAGGGACCCGTGGTTTCGGTGCATTATACATGACAGCTAGAGACTGAGTGTGAACGAATGTGGCCTTTGTTGTCTTTCCCTAGCGCTACCTCGCACACATGAGGGGGGAGGGGGATGTTATTCCATGTATGGCGGGGTGGCGACGGGAATAAGGGCAGACAGTATGAATTATGTACATGTGTATATATGCATATGTCTGTGTGTATGTATATATGTATACGATGAGATGTATAGGTATGTACATGTGCTGTGTGTGGACGTGTATGTATATACATGTGTATGTGGGTGGGTTGGGCCATTCTTTCGTCTGTTTCCTTGCGCTACCTCGCTAACGCGGGAGACAGCGACAAAGTATAATGAATAAATAAATGAATAATATATTACCAGTACTGCTTCCATCATATACATCGGGATGGTTTAAATTCGGCTCCTTAGTGAACTCACACTTAAGTGGCTGTCAGCTTTCACTCCTATGACAAAGGAAAGACCACCTGGGGGTACGTGTTCGAAGTCTTACACTGGAGACCAGCTCATAATTCAGGTCTCAATATTCGCATCGGAAGTTTGGTGTAAACCTGCGAAAGAAGAGATTAAAAAAGTTTCCGGCCAGTATGTGGCACGGAAACTGTCTGGAAATATGTGTAAAAAGAATATATTTACGCTGGAAATAGTACGTGATATTCATACATGTGGAACAGTTTGTGTGTGTGTGTGTGTGTGTGTGTGTGTGTGTGTGTGTATGTGTGTGTGTGTGTACTAAATAATGTTTCTGGAGAGAGAGAGAGAGAGAGAGAGAGAGAGAGAGAGAGAGAGAGAGAGAGAGAGAGAGAGAGAGAGAGTTCTATCGCTAGGTGATAGTCATGGGGGTGTGGGGGTGTGTCGAGTGGTGGTTTCCTCCAGCCAGTTAAAATTTCATGCATCATACGCCTCACAACAGTGAGGTGGACCATCCGGGAGCCACGGTCATGAGGTATCATAGTGAGGCACGTGTGAGTAGCTTAAATGTCCCCCACCCCCCTACACTCACAGTCTTTCGGTCAATATTTTTCACCAATCGATATATATCTTCGAGATTACATATCACTGAGGTGAAAGAGATGCGAGCCAAGTATTGCGTGTTGTTATGAATCAACAACATGTTGGGTCTTTGAGGTTGTTGGTTATTGATATGTAACAGCAAATGACGTTGTACAAAACTGGACGCTAAATCATTTACCAAAATTCTACGCACATAGTATGTACCTTCGATATATCTATTGCTCTAGAGATCTGTCCTCAAACCAAAACACTCGACATCAAACGCCATTTTATCGTTACGACTTAATATTCCACTACGTCACTTGGTGACGCCTCAGTATCATTGTTATAACAACTTAGTGCAATGGTTGATTCATTACACACTCCTCACATGAGTGGTACCATTTCTCTCTCTCTCTCCAACCTCCGTCTTTACAGAGTGTGTTCTGAGCAAGTGTTCCTGTACTGCCACTAGCAATATTGTCTCGTCTTTCTTCGTTTCTCACCATCCAAACCATTACCATACGTCACAACATGTCGCTCTTTCCCTCCATCACGTCTCTTCTCCATTAAACATTTTAATTCTTTTCTTTCTCTTTCCATCTTTCATATCTTTCCTTTCTGTTCATCTGCATGGGTCCACCTTTACTTTCCTCTTCATACATTTCTGTCTCTCCACCAGTATATTCTGTCAGTCACTGTCCCTCCACCAGTATAGTCTACCACTGTTTCTCCACCAGTACAGCCCGTCTATCATCGTCTCTCCACCAATACAGCCTGTCTATCACTGTCTCTCCACCCATACAGCCCGTCTATCATTGTCTCTCCACCCATACAGCCCGTCTATCACTGTCTCTCCACCAATAGAGCCCGTCTATCACTGTCTCTCCACCAATACAGCCCGTCTATCACTGTCTCTCCACCAATACAGCCCGTCTATCACTGTCTCTCCACCCATACAGCCCGTCTATCACTGTCTCTCCACCAATACAGCCCGTCTATCATTGTCTCTCCACCCATACAGCCCGTCTATCATTGTCTCTCCACCCATACAGCCCGTCTATCATTGTCTCTCCAATGTCTCTATACTACCGTCTCTCCACCAGCACAGTCCATACCTCCCTCACCTCCAAGTCCACAAAACTTGCCAATAAACACCACAGTTGTTCACAGGATAGTTTACCCGACCTACCGCACCACAGATCAATATCTCTGACCTCCTGCATCAGTACAGCCATCACAACTTCCATACACAACTTCACCATCATCCTGCACCTCCCAACTGATCTAAGACACAAAGTCTGGGTTTACTCGGCCCGCCGCCCGACCATCTTGCTCTCTCTCTTAACCCATTATAAACTTCAACGCCACTCTGACCCACTTGAGGCAGTGTTTTCTTATTTGATAGACCGTTTGTTCAAACGCCCTTGTCAAAGTTTGGTATCAGGATCTTCTCGCTAAACTTCCCACGTGTGATCTTCTTGTTCCCCTGGTCCCCTTGATTTGCTTTCCTCTATCCAACCATAACATGGCAGCGGTGCCGCGTGGCTCACACACTTTTCTGCCTTACATAAAACACTCAAGATAATGTCATTATTCGTTACACAACAGCTACTTGCCTACAGAACTACAACTCGACATGTGACTTTCCCTGAGCATAGAATCACAACACTGGCAATGGAGAATTGTTGCAATACCCTGTCATCTTCCCTCACACACAGTGTAGGGATGATGTGTGGTACAAAGGACAGTGTAGGAATGAAGTGTGGTACACAGGACAGTGTAGGGATGATGTGTGGTACAAAGGACAGTGTAGGGATGATGTGTGGTACAAAGGACAGTGTAGGAATGAAGTGTGGTACACAGGACACTGTAGGGATGATGTGTGGTACAAAGGACAGTGTAGGGATGATGTGTGTACAGAGGACAGTGTAGGGATGATGTGTGTACAGAGGACAGTGTAGGGATGATGTGTGGTACAGAGGACAGTGTAGGGATGATATGTGGTACAGAGGACAGTGTAGGGATGATGTGTGGTACAGAGGACAGTGTAGGGATGATGTACTACCACTTACTCTGTAAGTATTGTAAAAAATCTCAACAAATCTTCCTCAACATTCTTTCCTCTGTCGTCTTCCTCAACGTTACCCCCATCTTGATGTGCCTCTCCGCGTCACGTCCCAGTAATCTCACCCGATCTCCGGTAACCAGTTACTTTCCACGTGGTAACAATAGTGAGGTTACTGATTTTTTCCCCTTATTTCTTCCAGCTCCCATCGCATGTTCCCTAAGTTGGTACAATTAGGTACAATCCAAGTTACTCTGTTGTTAAGTTGAAAAAAAAACCAGTACCAAGTTAGCACAATTAGAATAGTAAATTACCTCACTACCTTACCTCGTAAGTCAGTGGTGACAGTGGAAGATAACGTGTCTCTTTAGACATCGTTCAACACACCAAACAGTGGGGAACTGCCATCACGACCACACATAAACAAGTGACTGCCAGGTCTAACACCACTGCAACACTCTAGGTCTAACACAATAGCAACACGCCAGGTCTAACACCACTGCAACACTTCAGGTCTAACACAATAGCAACACGCCAGGTCTAACACCACTGCAACACTCCAGGTCTAACACAATAGCAGCAGTCCAGGTCTAGCACCACTGCAACACTTCAGGTCTAACACAATAGCAACACGCCAGGTCTAACACCACTGCAACACTCCAGGTCTAACACAATAGCAACAGTCCAGGTCTAACACCACTGCAACACTCCAGGTCTAACACAATAGCAACAGTCCAGGTCTAACACCACTGCAGCATTCCAGGTCTAACACCACTGCAACACTCCAGGTCTTACACAATAGCAACAGTCCAAGTCTAGCACCACTGCAACACTCCAGGTCTAACACAACAGCAGCATTCCAGGTCTAACACCACTGCAACACTCTAGGTCTAACACCACTGCAACACTCCAGGTCTAACACCACTGCAACACTCCAGGTCTAACACAATAGCAACAGTCCAGGTCTAGCACCACTGCAACACTCCAGGTCTAACACAACTGCAGCATTCCAGGTCTAACACCACTGCAACACTCTAGGTCTAACACCAATGCAACACTCCAGGTCTAACACCACTGCAACACTCCAATCTAACACAATAGCAACACTCCAGGTCTAACACCCCTGCAGCATTCCAGGTCTAACACCACTGCAACACTTCAGGTCTAACACAATAGCAACACTTCAGGTCTAACACCACTGCAACACTCCAGGTCTAACACAATGCAACACTCCAGGTCTAATACAACAGCAACACTCCAGGTCTAACACCACTGCAGCATTTCACGTCTACCACCACTGCAGCATTCCAGGTCTAACACCACTGTAACACCCAAGATTTAACACCACTGCAACATTCCAGGTCTAACGCCAAAACAACACTCTAGATCTAACACTACTGCAACATTCCAGTACTAACACCAATGCAACACCCTAGATTTAACATCACTGCAACATTCCAGGTCTAACACCACTGCAACACCCTAGAACTAACACCACTGCAACATTCCAGGTCTAACACCACTGCAACACCCTAGAACTAACACCACTGCAACATTCCAGGTCTAACACCACTGCAACACCCCAGATTTAACAGCACTGCAACACTCCAAGTATTACACTACTGTAACACTCTAGTTCTAACACCACTGCAACACTCCAGGTCTAACACCAATGCAACACTCCAGGTCTAACACCGCTGTTACACTCTAGGTCTAACACCACTGCAACACCAAATCTAACGCCGCTGCAACACTCCAGGTCTAACGCCACTGCTATACTCCAGGTCTAACACCACTGCAACACTACAGGTCTAACACCACTGCAACACTCCAGGCTTAACACGCTCAGCACTCCAGGTCTAACACCGCTGCAACACTCCAAGTCTAACACCACTGCAACACCCCAGATCTAACACCACAGCAACACTCCAAGTCTAACGCCACTGCAAGACTCCAGGTCTAACACTACTGCAACACTCCACGTCTAACACCACTGTAACACTCCAAAACTAATACCACTGCAACACCCAAGGTCTAACACCACTGCAACACTCTAGGTGTAACACCGCTGCAACACTCCAGTTCTAACACAACTGCAACACTCTACGTGGAACACTACTGCAACACTCCAGGTCTAACACCACTGCATTACTCCAGGTCTAACACCACTGCAACACTCCAGCTCTAACATCACTGCAATACTCCAGGTCTAACACTACTGCAACACTCCAGCTCTAACACCACTGCAACACTCCAGATCTAACACCACTGCAACACTCCAGCTCTAACAACACTGCAATACTCCAGGCCTAACACCACCGCAACACTCCAGGTCTAACACCACTGCAACACTCCAGATCTAACACCACTGCAACACTCCAGCTCTAACAGCACTGCAACATACAGCTCTAACACCACTGCAACAGTCCAGCTCACTGCAACACTCCAGATCTAACATCACTGCAACACTCCAGATCTAACACCACTGCAACACTCCAGATCTAACATCACTGCAACACTCCAGGTCTAGCGGCCTACAGACTAGGCTGCAACTGGCATCAACTACAACAAACACAATAACAACAGCAACACTACTAGCACCATGGATCAGCTGGCTTGATGCACTGGTCGACGTACATACATATGTAAGACACGCTCATAACTTTGGCATACCAATGTTAAGTTTTAATTTTGAAGTAGATCTAGTGAGCAACTGACAGTCTCAAACACTTGTATACTGGCATATCAACAACCATGGCAACCCTGTAAACTGGAATGGCTACAACCATGGCAACCCTGTAAACTGGAATGGCTACAACCATGGCAACCCTGTAAACTGGAATGGCTACAACCATGGCAACCCTGTAAACTGGAATGGCTACAACCATGGCAACCCTGTAAACTGGAATGGCTACAACCATGGCAACCCTGTAAACTGGAATGGCTACAACCATGGCAACCCTGTAAACTGGAATGGCTACAACCATGGCAACCCTGTAAACTGGAATGGCTACAACCATGGCAACCCTGTAAACTGGAATGGCTACAACCATGGCAACCCTGTAAACTGGAATGGCTACAACCATGGCAACCCTGTAAACGGAAATGTCAACAATAATGGCGGATTCCGAGCAAACAAATGACTAGACACATACACGAGGAAGGATTCAGTGTTCAGACATACTCAGAACATTATTTCTTGTCTATCTAACTACTACTACTTCCAACATGGCGAGGCAGTATCAAAAACAATGGCCTCCATACATTCCTATTCTACATCGGTCTCATTCCTTCTATCCCATGCTTGCCTCTCACCCTCCTGAACGTACAGGACCCGATACCCGAGTCTTCTTCACTCCATCCCTCTGTATCCATCTTTGTCTCCCTCTACGTCGGAGGCACAGAGCCTCTTATTCAGTCAGTTTTAACTCATCTTATGTAGGAACACGAACCATTTCAGTATACCCTGGTCGGCTCACTCAGTCATACTTCATTATACCACCACAACACTCTCTCTCTCACACACCGTCATGTACAACACACACTCAACCCTCCGTGCGCTACATAATGATTATCTTCATGCATTCCAACACATTCATACTACTTCCATCTTTTACATTCACAGTCCAGAAGTCTCCCTCCTCAACACCGTATCTTCAGACACATCCATTCCCGACCTCGACTTTAGCTCTCTCTTCCGTCTTATGCCTCACACACATCATCCCTCATGGTCCAGTGGCTCAAAACTTGTGTAACGTTTACACACACACACACACACACACACACACACACTACGGTCATGCAGGAAGGCCATCCAACCTGACAATGACCCCACAAGCATTTGGAGATACTTAAAAGCTCGTTAGAAGTTCACGACTGCTTTATGCACGTAGAGCTACACCACCACGCTAATGCGGGCGAATCATATGACAACGGGGCGTCACTCACCCGAGAAGCGTCACTTCTTAATGCAGTAAACATGTTCAGTTGGCTGTTTAGTAGACGTACACAGTGAGTTGGTTAGCAACGAGTTCACGGCTCCACCGCTCACCTCAGCAACACCCTCCATCAACACCGTCTTCGTCAACAAATGCTTAAAGTTCACTGTCTCTCAAGGCGTCACGGGCGACCGACTCGTGTTGTAAACAGCTGCTTCATCACCAGGTGAAGCAGCTCCACTCATCGCTTCGACCTGAGGAACGCCAACACGTTAAGGCGGATCACAAGTCATTGAACCAATATTAACACAGGAAAATAATGATATAGTGGCTATGTTTGCAAGGTCTGGAATAACCTAACTGGGTATGGAATTAAGGTCGGCTGTGTTGACTATTCTAACCTTACATTTTTCCCTCTGCTTTGATAACTCTCCATTGTCCACTATATTCATCAGTTCATTGACATTTGATTCTGTAGTCAGTGGCTCTGAGCGATCACATAGTGTGCTCTAATATCAACAACCAAACGTGGGGGGGCCATAACCTGCTATACACATTAGCCACACCAGACGAAACATTTTGCACAGATAACGAAAATTCTTCCCTGAACAGCGTTCAGCTGGACTGGCCTACCACTTGCACACACACACACACAAACACCACCGTACATACACAAGGTTCCTCTGGCCACAGCACTGCTTAACAGGTGATGCAGCTGTTCGGTCGGACCTGCACAAAGAATATATCGTTAGATTCTCTGAATAAACTCCTTTGGGATCACTTGTTCGCTTCATGCCGTCCCTGAAGTCAAGGGTTGTGGCATTTCTCGTGAATATAACACAACATGATGGCACTACGACTTACTAAGGTGACCTACATTCAGGTTCTACTGACATCGCTTTCTTTCCCTCAATGAAGCACTTACCTCGGTCAACGACCACTAGGCTCATCCTTAACACTTTACTATACTAGAGCCAGCGAAAAATTCCTACAGTCATTTAGTATACGATTAACGTGAGACCTGATTACCTTCAGCAAAAGGGCTAGGCCAGCTGATCCCTTAAGTCCGTTCGTCAACACAAACACACACACACGTAGCTTTGATCCCTCACCTCACACAGGCCTCCGGGCTTGTGTGGGGTACATTCGACGTCGGAAAAAAGAAGTAGTAAGGTCTTAATATCCCATTGCGAGAATAGAATTAGAACAAATACAAGGATGAAAAGTGTATTCATGTATGTAATATAAGCACACCTTACGCAGATCAGAGCAGCAAATTCCTTTGATAGATATAATTGACATGTGTGCAGAATACTCTCGCTTGTGCAGGGAAGATGTATAACAGGAAGTCCTGGTTCCGTAAACTTTGCATGGAGTCTATTGTAACATGAGGAAGGAAAGGAAAAGTGAATGGATTCGTTGTAGTTGCGTAGCAGGACCCTGAGCGGCGCCACTAGTGTGTACGTCGTCGGATATGTTGACTATTTTTCTCTATCAACGAGACGTTATCACGAAGACGTCATGAATACATTTCAACTTGCATGTACGTGTCTCTCCTGATGTGCCACGTCTCCTTCATAGAACTTGTGTTGACTAATGGTCACTAAAACTGTTTACAAAACAAGTAAAATATAATTCATTTGCTCATATTTTGTCTGCAACTGTGTGTGCAGTAATTACTATAAAGATTGATATCTTTTGTTTACGATAATTGTTTACACAGATTTTTATGTCATCTTTATAATCCAGAGGTCAAAGTTTACAGACAGAGGAAAAATGTTATATATAAGTTCAAAAACCTTCCATGGGATTAACATCTGTAAATCATCTATGGTAAAAGCTTGAGGATGTTCACTGTAGTTTAAAAAGTTAGAAAATAATAGATAGTAAAATAAAAAGCTTCAACCACTGTGGAATAATACTGGTAATTCTACCCCAACCCCACCTAAAAACTATGTTAGTTATTATAGTTACCCCTAATCATGACTTTTCTACGATGACAAGTTATCCCATTTTCTATGATTCTATTTAGTCTAATTCAAAACAGAGAGAAACTGAAATAAAGGAGGCCATAAGGTATCTGAAAGGAAACATGGTGATGAGTGAAACCGTGGAAGCAGAGCTGAGTCATAGGGTGGGTAAGGGGGCAAAGGTTCTGGGAGTATTGAGGAATGTGTGGAAAAAGAGAGCGATTACTCTTTCTGAGGGCAAAAATGAGTGTGTATCAAGGTATAATAGCCCCCACAATGTTGTGTTGACGTTCATCTAAAGCCTTGAATGTGGGAAGGGTTGATAGTGCCTGAGGATGATATATGATATATGGAGCTGTGTGGGGAGGGCTGATCGTGTGAGGAAAGATAGCATTAGAGAGAGGAAGGTGCGGTAGTCAGTAAAGTATGACTGAGGGAACCAACCAGGGTGTGACGAAGTGGTTCAGACGTGGGTAGAGGACGAAGGTTAATTACGGCAAAAAAAAAAAAAAAAAAAAGGGACAACGCGTCGCTCGCACAAGCGAATCTTTTCTAATTGCCAGCTTTCACCGGGAGACAGAGAGAGAGAGAGAGAGAGAGAGAGAGAGAGAGAGAGAGAGAGAGAGAGAGAGAGAGAGAGAGAGAGAGAGAGAGAGGAGGTGGAAGGGTGGAGGGTATGTTGTATAAAGGTGCGCGTTCATATGCACTTTGTTCGTATATATATATATATATATATATATATATATATATATATATATATATATATATATATATATATATATATATATATATATATATATATATATGAATATTTGAATTATAAAGGTATAGTTTTGTTGAGTATTCCTGGTAAATTATATGGGAGGGTATTGACTGAGAGGGTGAAGGCATGTACAGAGCATCAGATTGGGGAGGAGCAGTGTGGTTTCAGAAGTGGTAGAGGATGTGTGGATCAGGTGTTTGCTTTGAAGAATGTACGTGAGAAATACTTAGAAAAACAAATGGATTTGTATGTAGCATTTATTTATCTCTGGAGAAGGCATATGATAGGGTAGATAGAGATGCTCTGTGGAAGGTATTAAGAGTATATGGTGTGGGAAGCAAGTTGCTAGAAGCAGTGAAAAGTTTTTGCCAAAGATTTAAGGCATATGTACGAGTAGGAAGAGAATGAAAGTGGTTTCCAGTGATTGTCGGTTTGCGGCAGGGGTGAGTGATGTCTCCATGGTTGTTTAATTTGTTTATGGATTGTATGGTTAGGGAGGTGAACGCAAGAGTTCTGGAGAGAGGGGCAAGTATGCAGTCTGTTGTGGATGAGAGAGCTTGGGAAGTGAGTCATTTGTTGTTCACTGATGATACAAAGCTGGTTGCTGATTCATGTGAGAAACTGCAGAAGCTGGTGACTGAGTTTATTAAAGTGTGTGAAAAAAGCTAGCTACGATTAAATGTGAATAAGAGCAAGGTTATTAGGTTCAGTAGGGATGAGAGACAAGTTAATTGGGACGTAGGTTTGAATGGAGAAAAACTTGAGGAAGTGAAGTGTTTTAGATATCTGGGAGTGGATGGCAGCGGATGGAAGCATGGAAGCGGAAGTGAGTCACAGAGTGGGGGAGGGGGCGAAAGTTCTGGGAGCGTTGAAGAATGTGTGGAAGTCGAGAACATTATATCGGAAAGCAAAAATGGGTATGTTTGAAGAATCAGTGATTTCAACAATGTCATATGGTTGCGAGGCATGGGCCAAAGATAGGGTTGTGCGGAGAAAAGGTGGATGTGTTGGAAATGAAATGTTTGAGGACAATATATGGTGTGAGGTGGTTTGATCGAGTAAGTAATGAAAGGGTAAAAGAGATGTGTGGTAGTAAAAAGAGTGTGGTTGAGAAAGAGCAGAAGAGATTGTGTTGAAATGGTTTGGTCACATGGAGAGAATGAGTGAGGAAAGATTGACAAAGAGGATATATGTGTCAGAGGTGGAGGGAACGAGGAGAAGTGGGAGACCAAATTGGAGGTGGAAGAATGGAGTGAAAAAAAAATTTTGAGCGATTGGGGCCTGAACTTACAGGAGGGTGAAAGGCATGCAAGGAATAGGGTGAATTGGAACGATGTGGTATACCAGGGTCGACGTGCTGTTAATGGATTGAACCAGGGCATGTGAAGCGTCTGGGGTAAACCATGGACAGTGCTGTGGGGTCTGGATGTGGAAAGGGAGCTGTGGTTTCGGTGGATATGTCCAAACCATTTCAATACACCCTCTTCTGCTATCTCAACCACACTCTTTTTATTACCACACATCTCTCTTACCCTTCTATTACTTACTCGATCAAACCACCTCACACCACATATTGTCCTCAAACGTCTCATTTCCAACACATCTACCTTTCTCCTGGTCCTGAGTAATGCCTGAAGCCAGTCACATAAATTAGTCACGGGAAAATCATGATCGATAGATAATTGTACATGTGTGTGTGTGTGTGTGTGTGTGTGTGTGTGTGTGTGTGTGTGTGTGTGTGTGTGTGTGTTTGTGTTTACACCTTTCTCATTCCCGCCTCAGAATTATTAAAGGTCGGACGTGCCGAGTGTGTGCACCTGGACAAGGCAGGTAAGGCCACCATATTCCAGGCTCTGCTACAGAAAGACCCACTTGTACTTCCTCTCACTACCTGCTTCTTCCTGCATCTGTTGACGCCTCGTATTATGTGTCGTATATACTCTGATGACACCTCACATGAAGGAGAGCTTAGAAGTGTTGTAAGTGGATATAATAGTAGAGCTTAGAAGTGTTGTAAGTGGATATAATAGTAGAGCTTAGAAGTGTTGTAAGTGGATATAATAGTAGAGCTTAGAAGTGTTGTAAGTGGATATAATAGTAGAGCTTAGAAGTGTTGTAAGTGGATATAATAGTAGAGCTTAGAAGTGTTGTAAGTGGATATAATAGTAGAGCTTAGAAGTGTTGTAAGTGGATATAATAGTAAAGAATAGAAATGTTGTAAGTGGATATAATAGTAGAGCTTAGAAGTGTTGTAAGTGGATATAATAGTAGAGCTTAGAAGTGTTGTAAGTGGATATAATAGTAGAGCTTAGAAGTGTTGTAAGTGGATATAATAGTAGAGCTTAGAAGTGTTGTAAGTGGATATAATAGTAGAGCTTAGAAGTGTTGTAAGTGGATATAATAGTAGAGCTTAGAAGTGTTGTAAGTGGATATAATAGTAGAGCTTAGAAGTGTTGTAAGTGGATATAATAGTAGAGCTTAGAAGTGTTGTAAGTGGATATAATAGTAGAGCTTAGAAGTGTTGTAAGTGGATATAATAGTAGAGCTTAGAAGTGTTGTAAGTGGATATAATAGTAGAGCTTAGAAGTGTTGTAAGTGGATATAATAGTAGAGCTTAGAAGTGTTGTAAGTGGATATAATAGTAGAGCTTAGAAGTGTTGTAAGTGGATATAATAGTAGAGCTTAGAAGTGTTGTAAGTGGATATAATAGTAGAGCTTAGAAGTGTTGTAAGTGGATATAATAGTAGAGCTTAGAAGTGTTGTAAGTGGATATAATAGTAGAGCTTAGAAGTGTTGTAAGTGGATATAATAGTAGAGCTTAGAAGTGTTGTAAGTGGATATAATAGTAGAGCTTAGAAGTGTTGTAAGTGGATATAATAGTAGAGCTTAGAAGTGTTGTAAGTGGATATAATAGTAGAGCTTAGAAGTGTTGTAAGTGGATATAATAGTAGAGCTTAGAAGTGTTGTAAGTGGATATAATAGTAGAGCTTAGAAGTGTTGTAAGTGGATATAATAGTAGAGCTTAGAAGTGTTGTAAGTGGATATAATAGTAGAGCTTAGAAGTGTTGTAAGTGGATATAATAGTAGAGCTTAGAAGTGTTGTAAGTGGATATAATAGTAGAGCTTAGAAGTGTTGTAAGTGGATATAATAGTAGAGCTTAGAAGTGTTGTAAGTGGATATAATAGTAGAGCTTAGAAGTGTTGTAAGTGGATATAATAGTAGAGCTTAGAAGTGTTGTAAGTGGATATAATAGTAGAGCTTAGAAGTGTTGTAAGTGGATATAATAGTAGAGCTTAGAAGTGTTGTAAGTGGATATAATAGTAGAGCTTAGAAGTGTTGTAAGTGGATATAATAGTAGAGCTTAGAAGTGTTGTAAGTGGATATAATAGTAGAGCTTAGAAGTGTTGTAAGTGGATATAATAGTAGAGCTTAGAAGTGTTGTAAGTGGATATAATAGTAGAGCTTAGAAGTGTTGTAAGTGGATATAATAGTAGAGCTTAGAAGTGTTGTAAGTGGATATAATAGTAGAGCTTAGAAGTGTTGTAAGTGGATATAATAGTAGAGCTTAGAAGTGTTGTAAGTGGATATAATAGTAGAGCTTAGAAGTGTTGTAAGTGGATATAATAGTAGAGCTTAGAAGTGTTGTAAGTGGATATAATAGTAGAGCTTAGAAGTGTTGTAAGTGGATATAATAGTAGAGCTTAGAAGTGTTGTAAGTGGATATAATAGTAGAGCTTAGAAGTGTTGTAAGTGGATATAATAGTAGAGCTTAGAAGTGTTGTAAGTGGATATAATAGTAGAGCTTAGAAGTGTTGTAAGTGGATATAATAGTAGAGCTTAGAAGTGTTGTAAGTGGATATAATAGTAGAGCTTAGAAGTGTTGTAAGTGGATATAATAGTAGAGCTTAGAAGTGTTGTAAGTGGATATAATAGTAGAGCTTAGAAGTGTTGTAAGTGGATATAATAGTAGAGCTTAGAAGTGTTGTAAGTGGATATAATAGTAGAGCTTAGAAGTGTTGTAAGTGGATATAATAGTAGAGCTTAGAAGTGTTGTAAGTGGATATAATAGTAGAGCTTAGAAGTGTTGTAAGTGGATATAATAGTAGAGCTTAGAAGTGTTGTAAGTGGATATAATAGTAGAGCTTAGAAGTGTTGTAAGTGGATATAATAGTAGAGCTTAGAAGTGTTGTAAGTGGATATAATAGTAGAGCTTAGAAGTGTTGTAAGTGGATATAATAGTAGAGCTTAGAAGTGTTGTAAGTGGATATAATAGTAGAGCTTAGAAGTGTTGTAAGTGGATATAATAGTAGAGCTTAGAAGTGTTGTAAGTGGATATAATAGTAGAGCTTAGAAGTGTTGTAAGTGGATATAATAGTAGAGCTTAGAAGTGTTGTAAGTGGATATAATAGTAGAGCTTAGAAGTGTTGTAAGTGGATATAATAGTAGAGCTTAGAAGTGTTGTAAGTGGATATAATAGTAGAGCTTAGAAGTGTTGTAAGTGGATATAATAGTAGAGCTTAGAAGTGTTGTAAGTGGATATAATAGTAGAGCTTAGAAGTGTTGTAAGTGGATATAATAGTAGAGCTTAGAAGTGTTGTAAGTGGATATAATAGTAGAGCTTAGAAGTGTTGTAAGTGGATATAATAGTAGAGCTTAGAAGTGTTGTAAGTGGATATAATAGTAGAGCTTAGAAGTGTTGTAAGTGGATATAATAGTAGAGCTTAGAAGTGTTGTAAGTGGATATAATAGTAGAGCTTAGAAGTGTTGTAAGTGGATATAATAGTAGAGCTTAGAAGTGTTGTAAGTGGATATAATAGTAGAGCTTAGAAGTGTTGTAAGTGGATATAATAGTAGAGCTTAGAAGTGTTGTAAGTGGATATAATAGTAGAGCTTAGAAGTGTTGTAAGTGGATATAATAGTAGAGCTTAGAAGTGTTGTAAGTGGATATAATAGTAGAGCTTAGAAGTGTTGTAAGTGGATATAATAGTAGAGCTTAGAAGTGTTGTAAGTGGATATAATAGTAGAGCTTAGAAGTGTTGTAAGTGGATATAATAGTAGAGCTTAGAAGTGTTGTAAGTGGATATAATAGTAGAGCTTAGAAGTGTTGTAAGTGGATATAATAGTAGAGCTTAGAAGTGTTGTAAGTGGATATAATAGTAGAGCTTAGAAGTGTTGTAAGTGGATATAATAGTAGAGCTTAGAAGTGTTGTAAGTGGATATAATAGTAGAGCTTAGAAGTGTTGTAAGTGGATATAATAGTAGAGCTTAGAAGTGTTGTAAGTGGATATAATAGTAGAGCTTAGAAGTGTTGTAAGTGGATATAATAGTAGAGCTTAGAAGTGTTGTAAGTGGATATAATAGTAGAGCTTAGAAGTGTTGTAAGTGGATATAATAGTAGAGCTTAGAAGTGTTGTAAGTGGATATAATAGTAGAGCTTAGAAGTGTTGTAAGTGGATATAATAGTAGAGCTTAGAAGTGTTGTAAGTGGATATAATAGTAGAGCTTAGAAGTGTTGTAAGTGGATATAATAGTAGAGCTTAGAAGTGTTGTAAGTGGATATAATAGTAGAGCTTAGAAGTGTTGTAAGTGGATATAATAGTAGAGCTTAGAAGTGTTGTAAGTGGATATAATAGTAGAGCTTAGAAGTGTTGTAAGTGGATATAATAGTAGAGCTTAGAAGTGTTGTAAGTGGATATAATAGTAGAGCTTAGAAGTGTTGTAAGTGGATATAATAGTAGAGCTTAGAAGTGTTGTAAGTGGATATAATAGTAGAGCTTAGAAGTGTTGTAAGTGGATATAATAGTAGAGCTTAGAAGTGTTGTAAGTGGATATAATAGTAGAGCTTAGAAGTGTTGTAAGTGGATATAATAGTAGAGCTTAGAAGTGTTGTAAGTGGATATAATAGTAGAGCTTAGAAGTGTTGTAAGTGGATATAATAGTAGAGCTTAGAAGTGTTGTAAGTGGATATAATAGTAGAGCTTAGAAGTGTTGTAAGTGGATATAATAGTAGAGCTTAGAAGTGTTGTAAGTGGATATAATAGTAGAGCTTAGAAGTGTTGTAAGTGGATATAATAGTAGAGCTTAGAAGTGTTGTAAGTGGATATAATAGTAGAGCTTAGAAGTGTTGTAAGTGGATATAATAGTAGAGCTTAGAAGTGTTGTAAGTGGATATAATAGTAGAGCTTAGAAGTGTTGTAAGTGGATATAATAGTAGAGCTTAGAAGTGTTGTAAGTGGATATAATAGTAGAGCTTAGAAGTGTTGTAAGTGGATATAATAGTAGAGCTTAGAAGTGTTGTAAGTGGATATAATAGTAGAGCTTAGAAGTGTTGTAAGTGGATATAATAGTAGAGCTTAGAAGTGTTGTAAGTGGATATAATAGTAGAGCTTAGAAGTGTTGTAAGTGGATATAATAGTAGAGCTTAGAAGTGTTGTAAGTGGATATAATAGTAGAGCTTAGAAGTGTTGTAAGTGGATATAATAGTAGAGCTTAGAAGTGTTGTAAGTGGATATAATAGTAGAGCTTAGAAGTGTTGTAAGTGGATATAATAGTAGAGCTTAGAAGTGTTGTAAGTGGATATAATAGTAGAGCTTAGAAGTGTTGTAAGTGGATATAATAGTAGAGCTTAGAAGTGTTGTAAGTGGATATAATAGTAGAGCTTAGAAGTGTTGTAAGTGGATATAATAGTAGAGCTTAGAAGTGTTGTAAGTGGATATAATAGTAGAGCTTAGAAGTGTTGTAAGTGGATATAATAGTAGAGCTTAGAAGTGTTGTAAGTGGATATAATAGTAGAGCTTAGAAGTGTTGTAAGTGGATATAATAGTAGAGCTTAGAAGTGTTGTAAGTGGATATAATAGTAGAGCTTAGAAGTGTTGTAAGTGGATATAATAGTAGAGCTTAGAAGTGTTGTAAGTGGATATAATAGTAGAGCTTAGAAGTGTTGTAAGTGGATATAATAGTAGAGCTTAGAAGTGTTGTAAGTGGATATAATAGTAGAGCTTAGAAGTGTTGTAAGTGGATATAATAGTAGAGCTTAGAAGTGTTGTAAGTGGATATAATAGTAGAGCTTAGAAGTGTTGTAAGTGGATATAATAGTAGAGCTTAGAAGTGTTGTAAGTGGATATAATAGTAGAGCTTAGAAGTGTTGTAAGTGGATATAATAGTAGAGCTTAGAAGTGTTGTAAGTGGATATAATAGTAGAGCTTAGAAGTGTTGTAAGTGGATATAATAGTAGAGCTTAGAAGTGTTGTAAGTGGATATAATAGTAGAGCTTAGAAGTGTTGTAAGTGGATATAATAGTAGAGCTTAGAAGTGTTGTAAGTGGATATAATAGTAGAGCTTAGAAGTGTTGTAAGTGGATATAATAGTAGAGCTTAGAAGTGTTGTAAGTGGATATAATAGTAGAGCTTAGAAGTGTTGTAAGTGGATATAATAGTAGAGCTTAGAAGTGTTGTAAGTGGATATAATAGTAGAGCTTAGAAGTGTTGTAAGTGGATATAATAGTAGAGCTTAGAAGTGTTGTAAGGTGTCAGCATTACCTGGTCATGGAGTGTCAGCATTACCTGGTCATGAGTTGGCAGCACTGCCTAGTACTGGTGATCATCACCTCCGCTGGCGCCAACAGTGAAACACAGTCTGGGAAGGTGTCGTACGTGGAGAGCTCCACTTTTGGAGACTTCTTAGTGGCCTCCAACACCTCGCTGGCTGAAGGAGAAGAGTTCCTCACCACTTCAGCCATCAGCACTGTTTGTGAGTACCACCAACAAACTGATATTTAAAGAGTAAAGATAATATGACTATATTATTTAGTGACTTCTGTATTCAGATTGATCACAAATCATTATATGGAGATAATAATAATTAGTAATAATTATGTCTAGTGCTGCTTGCTCTGGTGGTTAAAGGTCCGTGCACCTGTCCTGCCCCAGGTGGGTGCCGGTCAGCTTGCTGGGCGTCCAGAACGTGTGTGGCAGCAGCACTGGACAAGAACGGTGAGGCCACGCTCTGTCGTCTGTATCGCCGTCAAGAGGAAAGGCTCCCAGAAACTGTCGAGCGAGTTGGCTCAACCTACATCTTCTTCATGGGTAAGGCCTTACGGCACGAGGGTCTGTGATATACTCAATGACGCTATTGACTAACACTATAACCGTCTACTTTCCTTCTCGGTTGTAGCACAGACAGACGGATTAGACAGACGAACACAGAGACAAGGTAAATCAGCAAGACCCATACGGTAGTGATTAGATCTGTTAGCAGGAGACTGAATGATGGGGTAATACTCGTCCGGCATTTTAAGGAATTTAATGAGGAATTCGGCGGAGACCAGGTTAAGTCAGGGATAACTTAAACAGGTTAAGCCAGGGATAACTTAAGCAGGCTAAGCCAGGGATAACTTAAGCAGGTTAAGCCAGGGGTAACTTAAGCAGGCTAAGCCAGGGATAATTTAAGCAGGCTAAGTCAGAGGTAACTTAAGCAGGCTAAGCCAGGCTTAACGTAAGCAGGTTAAGCCAGGGTAACTTAAGCAGGCTAAGCCAGGGATAACTTAAGCAGGCTAAGAAACTTACGAACACAAGGGATTCAGAAAGGATATTCATGAGAGACGATAAACAGTGGGAAGGATAAGGAAACAGTAAGGAAGGCAGCAAATAATTACACAGACAAACGAACAAAAGAGGCATTTTAAGAGGTTAGGGCACGAATCATCCCCACCGCTACCTTAGAGAAGTTAAGAACGTTAAATGATACCAATATCAAACTGAAAATGATGTGTACAGGTGTGGAAGAGAGCTGGGGTTCAGGGACAGTATTAGGGAAAACGCACCTGGTGTTGTTGGAGGAGCGGAGACGAATCTTACTGAAGAGATGAAACGTGACTCGATGTAAGGCATCAATGATAACAAGGAGGAAGAAGGAAGGTAAAGGAGGAGAGGAATTCTTCTTCTTAACAAGGAAAGTCCTTAAACATAAGGAAATATAGGAAGGTAACTCATTCAAACGGTTCGTTCAAATGGTTCATTATGAGAAGAGTAACTGAGGGGAAAAACAGCAGAGAGGTATTGATAATCTACAATCCTTCAAAGATCCTGAATAAACCAGAACAAACTGACAGAGACACCATTTAAGGGACAATAAGGATGATACAGGAGGCAATGAGACACACTCTTCAGAGATGGCACAATTCTGATAATGTGGAATTTGAATCACGGTAGAAATCCACACAACCGTTTAGATTCTTATGAAGATAGAGAGTCATGGAGACACCGGATCCTAAGATCCCTATTGGAAAGCTTCCTGTACTTGCACGTCATTGACAACACTAAAATCTGTTCCTGTAAGAGTATGTTTGTATTCCAGCCGTAAAGGTCAGAATCCGCGGCACTCGACTGGCTGATGCTTCCCATTGTTTTCGTGTGGTCACCAACAACATGAAGGTTAACCGTTATGATAATCTCTTTCATCGTACATTGAAATTGTGAAGTTGTTCTTCCTTCTTTCGGTCAAATTTCCTGTATGTGAACATCAATGTGTACGCTAGAATGAAATGCTAATATATGATCACTCTAAAATCTTATCTTTAATCTAGCAGCATAGACATTGAGCGTATTAATCATTATATGTATATTGGTAAAAGAAATAAAATAGTTAACGTTGGTTACCTCATAAATGAGGTCATAAAAATGGGCTATGGGAATGCAAACTCAGAGAGGAAACATAACTGAGGAAACTAAATGAATCTGAATAGTTTTCCAGAGAACATGGACTGGAAAATGGAATTTTGTAGTAACGATGTAGATATTGTCATGGAAGGTTCTGTGAAATCTAATGCGACGGAGGGAAGTAAAGGTGGAAGGTTAGAAACAAGAAAGATAGGGTTCAGTGGATAGAGGGAGATCAGGGGTGTGCTGTGGGGGAGAGAGAGGGAGATCAGGGATGTACTGTGGTGGAGACAGAGGGAGCACTACAGCCAGCAAGCATCTGAAGGTCATAAGGGAGATTGCATGGAAGGATGTGGGAAACACAGACAACAAAGGGACCGTTGGCCCATGTCTAAGTCGTCTGTTTTGAAGTTGAATCTAAAACGTATAGATTAGGAACGATTGTGATGAGATAAAACAGAGGAACTTAACTAGAACACTATGAACAAGGCAGAAGGTCTCCGAAAACTTTTCCGAAAGTTCCTCAGGAGTAAATCATACTAACAAAGAGTAACTAATCATGGTAAGGGGCTGAGAGGGAAGGAATGCAGAGATTGGGGTTAAGATATACAAAAGACTTGAATGGTCTGCTCAAAAGTGGTTTAACAGTACACTATATTCCCATCACCACTGGGTCACAATCTGCAGTACTAAACATACTCTCGATACCTGCACTATAATCTCATCACCACTAGGTCACCATCTGTAGCACTATATTTACTCTTGATACCATTGATATGCGATCTTAACTTCATGGCTGAGGTCAAAGGTCAAATCTTTTACCGGCACACATCACCATTATCACTATAAAGATATAGACCAGCTTCGCCAGTCTGTGAACGACTCTTAAACCTAGCTTGGACCATTTTGGGGGAAGTCTTGCCAAAGGCTATCTTCACTACACCCTTATCTTCACTAACATACATCTTCACTACTCCCTTATCATCACTCATATACATCTTCACTACACCCTTATCTTCACTAACATACATCTTCACTGCTCCCTTGTCTTCACTCATATACATCTTCACTACACCCTTATCTTCACTGCACCCATATCTTCATTGACACACATTTTCACTGCACCCTTATATTCAGTCACACACATTTTCCCTACACTCTTATATTCATTCACATACATCTTCACTACACCCGTATCATCCATGCAACCTCACTTTCACTACACCTTCGTATTCATTTCTATCATCAATATTACACCCTTGATACCACTAACCTTTGACCTAATCATTACAGCTGAGGTCAAAGTCTTTCCTTTTCCATAGACAAACAGAGAAATATACAGAGAGAACTGTCGGCTATTCTTGAAGCCATTTGTGATCTTAAGAAATATATCCTGAAAAATTTAGTCGCAAGTTGTATAAATGGTTAAAGCTTTACCCAAGCTTATCAGTGTTCTGTTTTGATGCAGTTTGCCATCCTGATTAGCTTCAGGTTTAATTATTTGCCTCACACCCATTTAACAATAGCAGACTTTATCATTTTCTGTTTAATGAATTTTTCTGTTATGCTTCCTCAAACTTTAAAGACATGTATCATATCATTATATTCTATTTTGAATTTGTAACTGTATCTACGTCTTGTAGCCGCTGTACCGCACTTGTACCGGTGGACTGATGGTAGGGAGCTGTATCTTGTGCCAGATAAGAAAAGCTCCTCCATGACAGCCCTGTCCTTCTGCAAGAAGATCCCTAACCACCGCCTCGCTATAGGAGCTACAGAGACACAGGTCAACAACATGGTTAAGGCACTGGACTCTGTTGGTAAGCTACTGCATCTGAGATCACAGTTGTACTTTAATATGGTCGACGATTTCTCCTGCAAATGATCTATGTCATTACTTATCAATATAGTACGAGGAGGAAGTTCTATACACGTCGAACTCCATTTCATAAACTTCACTAATATAATGTTCTTTTTCAAGCTCTTGTTCTGTAGGTGTATTTACTGTTCTATTACGCAAGGGATTCCACTCAGCCATAACTCTGGTGCTAGAGAATTTTTTCCTTGAATTTTGGCCAACAAATATTTTGCTTGATTTCCTGTTATGACGTTTGGTTGCTCTGTCCTGTTGTCTGTGAAACAGATGATCATTATTGACATTGTCAAATTGATTTAGAAATTTTTTTGATAGCTGTGATTTACTCTGATTTCATTATCAGTTTGTAGATAAAAGCTCTGATTCTGGTCAATTTGAGCTTAACTTCAAATATCTGAAAGAGCTGATAATATAAAATTACAGAGGTGAACGTATCATGAGCATGTCAGTAAATTCAAGATCTGTAAAACTGAGCCTTACAAAAATACTTACTACCTAGCAAGGAAGATTCCTGCCGAAAACGAAGAGCATTGTAATGCAGAGAAAATATAGTTATATAAGGAGATTGGAACGGCCAAGTAGGGCAAGGGGGATGGAAGTGACACAGAAGCATAGAGAGTCGAAACCAAAAATAATGACGTTACAGAGTTAGTGATTTCTATTTCCATCTTCCTATCAATAACGTAAATTTCCTATAATCTTAAGGACAAGTGATCCTGGTACAGATAGAACCATGAAAGACAAAGAGGCGCTGACAAGTCAGTGAAAGATTTGCTTATAACGAATAATAAGACATTTATAGATGTTAAATTTACATCATCAATGTCATGGGACTCAGGCCAGAGATTGGCGCTGCCGGAACTAAAATTAGTAAAACCAACAAAAAAAAAAAAAAGGTTTCATAGAAACAGAGAAAATACATTAGAAAATTAGAAAAGAATAATCGTACGTAAAACATTATGACCAAAATAAGTGTTAAGTTACCTGAAGTAATGGAAACAAGAGTAACACACTGGGCACGAATGGAACCACACATAGCCGAAGAAGAAGGCAGAGTCAGCGTAAAACATGGAATTAGAAATTAAAGTATAGCATGGTGGGATGAAGACGTGAACGAAGCGGTAAAAGTGTAGATGTTAGCATTCTGAAAATGAATGAAGACCAGAGAACTATGCAGAAGATTACACACAAGCTGAAATGATTAAGGTAAGGGACAAAGAAGAAGTCTGGAAGTGTATTGGACATGATCTACAGATCAATTTGGCTGGAACTAAGACTCTTCTTTACAATACAACAAAGAACCACAGACAAGGAAATAACGATACAGTATATGCCATAAAGGATGATAGTGAAGAAAATCTTCCAGTAGAACCATATGAGTTAGCTCGTCGACAGAAAGAAGATTTTAATGATCTGTTGAATGAGGATGAAAATATCAGTATAATGAAGTTGGTAGAAGTAACTGAGCAACTGGAAGAGAATCTGTATGAAATCGTCCCAGTTTTTGAGAGAGATATTGAAGTGGAAGGAGGTCTTAAGGAGATGAAAAAAAAAAAAATGGATAGAAACCGGTGTATAACGAGATGCTGGGTATGACGAGATATTGAGTATGACGTGATACAGTGGAAGACGAGGTACATATTGTGTTACCTTTCATGAAGATAATCTCCTATTCATTGTAGTCGTCTTCCTCTTATGACTGGGTGAAGGCATTGGTTTGATGCCCATGCTCCTTTGTGATAGTGTCAAATGCTTTCCGGCAGTCTAGATACAAACATTCCACACAGCGTTTTCTTTTGTCTTAAAATGTGCTCACTCTCTCGTCATTTTCTAGAATGCTCTTAATGCTCTTTTTTATATTATCTCCTCTCCTTGAGACCGTACTGTCTCTCGCTTTGGTCGTATCTCCTTCGCTGGAATGATTCACTTACTTTTTGATTACCTTTTCTCGAACGTGCAGACATTACTCGTTAGAGAGAATGGTCTGCACTTCGGTAACTCCTCCTGGTTTTCTGCATTAAGACTTCCCCTTTCTTCAGCAACATCCTGAAACAACATTTCAAGTGGATTATCAAAGTTTATCTTCACACGTCATTTGCATATATGGATATATCTTACTGAAACCATGTTCCTCATGTAGGTCAAGACCTTTGTAGATTCTCCTTGTTGTCTTTTTTATATATTTCAGTGGCGTCCAATACCTCCCATCTGTTCCATCTCATTTGTGTTGGAGTTATAATATGTTCCACTGTTAAAACTCTGGTCAACCCAGTTCCTCACATATCTATACATCTTTCTCTACATTATGTTTGCCTGGTAATTCATGTTCTGATGATCATTTCTGAAAACGGCCTTCAGAAATATAGATTTTCATCTTGAGGATATAGAAACATTAGGGATCCTAATGTTCATTTCTCATTTAATCTACAGATGACTTTTTGGTCGACCTGATGAAAAATAAGGAGGAGAATACTGTGGAGTGGGGAGATGGCACACGGCTCGAGGACTCCCCGGCCAGTGATTTTGAGGTGAGGAGTAACAACGCTGGGAAGTATTTCAGACTTCTACGTCCACGCAAATTTGACGATGTGTTAATATTGTACACTTACCACTTCATGTGTCAAGGATTCCTTGGTTGATAACCCGCAAAGGATCAGGAATTCCCTAGTAAGACTGTAGCATCTCCGTACAAGAGTGGGACACAAAGTGTAGGTCACAGATGAGGGTGTGCGTGGATGACAAGGAAGACGTGATGTAAGAACTGGTAATGCCCGTCAAGAATTCCAGAGAAATACGTAGAATGGACAAGAAACACACACACACACACACACACACACACACACACACACACACACACACACACACACACACACACGTGGTGCAGTGGTTTACAACACGGGTGTAAAACTCCACCATAAGTACAGACACCATCAGTAGAGCAGTACACCAGTGCCATTCATCACAGCATACACCTAGCAGTCATCCACCAGCAGTGTACATCCGACACTGTCATCCATCCTGGATACATAAGACCAAGTGTCATCCACCACAGTATACATCCGACACTGTCGTCCATCCTGGATACATAAGATCAAGTGTCACCCACCACAGATACATTCAACTGTCATCCATCCTGGATACATAAGACCAAGTGTCATCCACCACAGTATACACCCGACACTGTCATCCATCCTGGACACATAAGACCAAGTGTCATCCACCACAGTAAGCACTCAACTGTGTCATATGACACAGTTGAGACACTGGGTCATCCTGGTTGACAACTTTGTGTCAATGTTTGAGTTGTTAGCAGTTTAGGTTGTTGTTAGAGAGTTGTGCTTTATCCTTATGAAATATACTGTCAAATTATAACTTGCCAGATAATCTTTGTGAAATATACTGTCAAATGGCAACCTGCCAGATTATCTTTGTGAAATATACTGACAAATTATAACTTGCCAGATAATCTTTGTGAAATATACTGACAAATTATAACTTGCCATATTATCTTTGTGAAATATATTGTCAAATTACAACCTGCCAGATTATCTTTGTGAAATATAATGTCAAATTACAACCTGCTAGATTATCTTTGTGAAATATACTGTCAAATTACAATCTGTTCGATTATCTTTGAGAAATATATTGTCAAATGGTAACCTGCCGGATTATCTTTGTGAAATATGCTGTCAAATTAGAACCTGCTAGATTATCTTCGTGAAATATATATTGTCAAATGATAACCTGCCGGATTATCTTTCTGAAAAATATTGTCAAATGATAAGTTGCCAGTGTGTAGTTCGTCGCTTCTCTTGCCTGTTTGTAGCCATTTGTTCTTTTGTTTATGATTTTCCTGGATGTGAAGCAGGAAAGCAATAGTTGTCGACACCTGGAAGGTTTGCATGGTCCGCATTCTACACCGTCATCAAAACTTTTGGGACTAGGAACGGAAGGGGAGAGACTGGGGTATTGCCATGATAAAATGCGAGTGTAATGCCACTAACAGACGAGAGGGAGACAGGGGCAGATGGGTATATTACAGGAGGAGGAGAAGGGCCAACAGGATGACACACAGACGTGGTAACTGAAGACGAAGGGAAAATAATTAGAAGAATCTAGGAATCACTTAATCTCTGCTCCAGTCAGTTGTTTGCTGATGAGTTTCTTTGCTAGAAAGAGTGTGCGACATTGCAAACATTATGAGACACAAAACACATAAGGGTCACCTCACCCCGACGTACCAGACACCAGACACATGAGGGCCATCTCATATTGGCACATATGAAAAAAGAGGGGTAGAGTGAGGACGCCTCATTGGCCTACCCAGAAACCATAATACGTTCCGTCAGGTTCATTATCTAGCAGCAGGAAGACCAACCCAGTCCCTGTCGAATCTTCTAGCACCAGCACATACCACGGGGGTCCGTCATGAAGACCATCCAAGTCCCTGACAAAAAACCTTCTAGCACCAGCACACACCAGGGGGGAGGGTCTGTCATGAAGACGACCCCAGTCGTCACCTACATAACAAATAAAGCAGAGGTCGTGTTAGCTAATCCTCCCTCGCGGTGAGGTATTGTGGTCCTTAATTAAACTGGTTCAGAGAGGAGGTCCAGCTCTCTCCTGGGGATGTAAAAGACGAAAAATCGAAGAAAATATTCCCAGATTCTGTGGTATCCAGGGAGAGTAGAAGATGGCTTCTCTGTGGTATTCAGGGAGAGCAGCTGTATCTCTGGGTCAGAGATAGTAAGAGACTCAGCTGTATCTCTGGGTCAGAGATAGTAAGAGTCTCAGCTGTATCTCTGGGTCAGAGATAGTGGGAGCCTCAACTGTATCTCTGGGTCAGAGATAGTAAGAGTCTCAGCTGTATCTCTGGGTCAGAGATAGTAAGAGTCTCAGCTGTATCTCTGGGTCAGAGATAGTGGGAGCCTCACTTCCTCCCTCCCACCCTCTATAATCGATGCAACTGTTATGAAAACCTCCAAAATTGGAGGTAGTATCTGTCTTCCTCCAAGATTTACGTAAGACTTCATAAGATTGTAACTCCTGTGGCATGTGTACGGCCGATGTCCTCTTCTGATGTATGGCCCAGCAATCACACGCATCGAGTGGAAGGCTCATACGTGACTCATAATGAGGCGTTGGTTGATCCTGTTAAATAAGCTTACCCTCATGGATTTATGACGCTGACAGACAGACAGACACAATGGTTCTTTCATCATTACAGATGGGGAGATCCCACTGTATAACTAACACGTAGGTATACCAAGTCAGAATACGTTATCATGGAAGTCCCAGGAATTTCTCCCAGCTTCACCATCAGTGGTAAGCTGTTGACAGTGTAAAGCCCCATCATCCAGTTGTCCCACTAGAAAAACGCTTCAGCTTTAAGCTTTATGTTGTAAGGTCATAGTGACCTACATAGGATAATATAGATCATATGTTGTAAGGTCATAGTGACCTACATAGGATAATATAGATCATATGTTGTAAGGTCATAGTGACCTACATAGGATAATATAGATCATATGTTGTAAGGTCATAGTGACCTACATAGGATAATATAGATCATATGTTGTAAGGTCATAGTGACCTACAAAAAGTGCTAATATAGATCATATGTTGTTATAGATCAACATGTAATATAGACCAATATCTCCCGGCCAGTAACATATACTAGATCACATCCCTGTCTGTCCTCATGTTGGTCTGTAACTCAGCTCGAGGTATACGAAGGTAACTTGAAGAACTACTTCTCACATATCAGGTCCAACATCCCCTCTAGAGAGGTTCTCATATATAATAACTGCTGATTTGCCCACATTAATGTTTCCAAGCAGACCAATATGTCTACATTCATTCGATCATAGAATTAAGCGAATTCATTGTCCCTCATAAAGGCTTTGTTTATGACCGCACTATAATCATGATCACACTTTAAGGACACACACACACACACACACACACACACACACACACACACACACACACACACACAACATCTTCAATAACTAAACTGTGACAATGTGTCTGGCCATCTCCTAGCGTCTTCTGACCACTACTTCACATCACGCCGACTGGAAAGATGTCACATGGGGATCAGTCATCCCCAGCCCACCAATTCTACAACACCAGTTGAATATTTCATTGTAATTCATACATCTGACGTAGGATACATACACCGTCTTACTGACCGTTGTCAACACAGAGTCATCAGATGTAACGAAACAAAGGAGAAGATACGGGAACATCCGCAGTCATCTTATAAGGAATATACTTTAACAAGATATACTTTAACAAGGAGGATATATATATATATATATATATATATATATATATATATATATATATATATATATATATATATATATATATATATATATATATATATATATATATATATATATATATATATAGGTGCAGGAGGTGAAAAAGAGGGCAAATGAGAGTTGGAGTGACAGAGTATCATTAAATTTTAGGGAGAATAAAAAGATGTTTTGGAAGGAGGTAAATAAAGTGCGTAAGACAAGGGAACAAATGGGAACATCAGTGAAGGGCGCAAATGGGGAGGTGATAACAAGTAGTGGTGATGTGAGAAGGAGATGGAGTGAGTATTTTGAAGGTTTGTTGAATGTATTTGATGATAGAGTGGCAGATATAGAGTGTTTTGGTCGAGGTGGTGTGCAAAGTGAGAGGGTTAGGGAGAATGATTTGGTAAACAGAGAAGAGGTAGTAAAAGCTTTGCGGAAGATGAAAGCCGGCAAGGCGGCGGGTTTGGATGGTATTGCAGTGGAATCTATTAAAAAAAGGGGGTGACTGTATTGTTGACTGGTTGGTAAGATTATTTAATGTATGTATGACTCATGGTGAGGTGCTTGAGGATTGGCGGAATGCTTGCATGGTGCCATTGTAAAAGGCAAAGGGGATAAGAGTGAGTGCTCAAATTACAGAGGTATAAGTTTGTTGATTATTCCTGGGAAATTATATGGGAAAGTTTTGATTGAGAGGGTGAAGACATGTACAGAGCATCAGATTGGGGAAGAGCAGTGTGGTTTCAGAAGTGGTAGAGGATGTGTGGATCAGGTGTTTGCTTTGAAGAATGCATGTGAGAAATACTTAGAAAAGCAAATGGATTTGTATGTAGCATATGATAGCATATGAGAAGGCATATGATAGAGTTGATAGAGATGCTCTGTGGAAGGTATTAAGAATATATGGTGTGGGAGGCAAGTTGTTAGAAGCAGTGAAAAGTTTTTATCGAGGATGTAAGGCATGTGTACGTGTAGGAAGAGAGGAAAGTGATTGGTTCTCAGTGAATGTTGGTTTGCGGCAGGGGTGCGTGATGTCTCCATGGTTGTTTAATTTGTTCATGGATGGGGTTGTTAGGGAGATGAATACAAGAGTTTTGGAAAGAGGGGCAAGTGTGCAGTCTGTTGTGGATGAGAAAGCTTGGGAAGTGAGTCAGTCGTTGTTCGCTGATGATACAGCGCTGGTGGCTGATTCGGGTGAGAAACTGCAGAAGCTGGTGACTGAGTGTGGTAAAGTGTGTGAAAGAAGAAAGCTGAGAGTAAATGTGAATAAGGGCAAGGTTATTAGGTACAGTAGGGTTGAGGGACAAGTCAACTGGGAGGTAAGTTTGAATGAAGAAAAACTGGAGGAAGTGAAGTGTTTTAGATATCTGGGAATGGATTTGGAAGCGGATGGAACCATGGAAGCGGAAGTAATACATAGGGTGGGGGAGGGGGCGAAAGTTCGGGGAGCGTTGAAAAATGTGTGGAAGTCGAGAACGTTATCTTGGAAAGCAAAAATGGGTATGTTTGAAGGAATAGTGGTTCCAACAATGTTATGTTATGTTATGTGGGCTATAGATAGAGTTGTCCGGAGGAGGATGGATGTGCTGGAAATGAAATGTCTGGGGACAATATGTGGTGTGAGGTGGTTTGATGGAGTAAGTAATGAAAGGGTAAGAGAGATGTGTAGTAATAAAAAGAGTGTGGTTGAGAGAGCAGAAAAGGGTGTTTTGAAATGGTTTGGTCACATGGAGAGAATGAGTGAGGAAAGATTGACAAAGAGGATATATGTGTCACAGGTGGAGGGAACGAGAAGAAGTGGGAGACCAAATTGGAGGTGGAAAGATGGAGTGAAAAAGATTTTGAGTGATCGGGGCCTGTACATGCAGGAGGGTGAAAGGCGTGCAAGGAATAGAGTGAATTGGAACGATGTGGTATACCGGGGTCGACATGCTGTCAATGGATTGAACCAGGGCATGTGAAGCGTCTGGGGTATACTATGGAAAGTTCTGTGGGGCCTGGATGTGGAAAGGGAGCTGTGGTTTCGGTGCATTATACATGACACCTAGAGACTGAGTATGAACGAATGAGGCCTTTGTTGTCTTTTCTTAGCGCTACCTCGCGCATATGCAGGGGGAGGGGGTTGTTATTTCATGTGTGGCAGGGTGGCGATGGGAATGAATAAAGGCAGATAGTATGCATTATGTATATGTGTATATATGTGTATGTCTGTATGTTTATATATATGTATACGTTGAGATGTATAGGTAGTATATTTGCGTGTGTGGACGTGTATGTATATACATGTGTATGGGGGTGGGTTGGGCCATTTCTTTCGTCTGTTTCCTAGCGCTACCTCGCAAACGCGGGAGACAGCGACAAAGCAAAATAATAGAATAAAAAATAAATATATATATATATATATATATATATATATATATATATATATATATATATATATATATATATATATATATATATATATATATATATATATATATATATGGTATAATGATCATATAATCTTACGTATAGGAAAGCATCATATTACTTATATAACGCAAAATACCGTAGGCCAATTCAGGCATGTACACCCATCTGAGACAGCGACAAAGCAAAATAATAGAATAAAAAATAAATATATATATATATATATATATATATATATATATATATATATATATATATATATATATATATATATATATATATATATATATATATGGTATAATGATCATATAATCTTACGTATAGGAAAGCATCATATTACTTATATAACGCAAAATACCGTAGGCCAATTCAGGCATGTACACCCATCTGAAAAATATCGTAACCCATTTTCTTTCTCCCTCAGTAAGCTCACATCTACAAGCTTAATGCCAATCATAAAGCTTGACTATATTTGCCTGACTTAGAAAATTATTATAAGAATGTAAGAGTATTCTTGGTCATAATGGAAACTGTGGAAGGTAAAACATGTGAGGGTTATGTCTTGTGAGGCCGCAGTAAATGCTACTCACTGAGGAACGTCATCATACAGAGGTCATCATCCAGAGGTTATCATCCAGATGACCTCTGGATGATAACGTATGGACTAATGGGCTATCATCCTAGCCCACTCCTGTAGCCCCCTGACCTGATGGGCTATCATCCTAGCCCACTCCTGTAGCCCCCTGACCTGATGGGCTATCATCCTAGCCCATTCCTGTAGCCCCTGACCTGATGGGCTATCATCCTAGCCCACTCCTGTAGCCCCTGACCTGATGGGCTATCATCCTAGCCCACTCCTGTAGCCCCCTGACCTGATGGGCTATCATCCCAGCCCATTCCTGTAGCCCCTGACCTGATGGGCTATCATCCTAGCCCACTCCTGTAGCCCCTGACCTGATGGGCTATCATCCCAGCCCACTCCTGTAGCCCCCTGACCTGATGGGCTATCATCCTAGCCCACTCCTGTAGCCCCCTGACCTGATGGGCTATCATCCCAGCCCATTCCTGTAGCCCCTGACCTGATGGGCTATCATCCTAGCCCACTCCTGTAGCCCCCTGACCTGATGGGCTATCATCCCAGCCCATTCCTGTAGCCCCTGACCTGATGGGCTATCATCCTAGCCCACTCCTGTAGCCCCTGACCTGATGGGCTATCATCCCAGCCCATTCCTGTAGCCCCTGACCTGATGGGCTATCATCCTAGCCCATTCCTGTAGCCCCCTGACCTGATGGGCTATCATCCTAGCCCATTCCTGTAGCCCCTGACCTGATGGGCTATCATCCTAGCCCATTCCTGTAGCCCCTGACCTTCAAAAAGGCATAATTTTGGTCTCTCGCTGAAGTGTCTTTGCTGTGGTATAATTAGGCCAACTGAAAGAATGGAGCGATAATAATGATGGGACGAACATGTTTTCTTGTGGGAAAATCAAAATCCACAAGACAACATTACTCACAACTTTCTAACAACTCTACAGTTCATAACACACGCTATAGATAATGTTACAACCCCTTATGAAGTTCAGATATTAAACAACTGGATTATAATCAGACTGAATTAACGTGCCATAATGTAAACAAGACCTAAAATGGCACGACCAATGATGCAAATCACAACAATGGTTCTGTATCGTATAGTTAGATAGTACACACGTTATTCTAATTACATAAGAAAATTCACTAAATACAAGACATGCTTAAGTAACGTACATACAAGATATGTTGCAGTAACACACATACAAGATAAGCTCAAGTAACATACAAGATATGTCACAATAACATACATACAAGATATGTTACAGTAGCATACATACAAGATATGCTAAAGTAACATACATACAAGATATGTTACAATAACATACATACAAGATATGTTACAGTAGCATACATTCAAGGTATGCTAAAGTAACATACATACAAGATATGTTACAATAACACATATACAAGATATACTAAAGCACCATAAATCGAAGATATGCTCTAGTAACATAAATACAAGATATGCAAAAGTAACATACATACAAGATCTGCTAAAGTATCATATCACTTTATCTAAAAAGTGACAATTTCTGGTGCATGATTCAAGTACAAGTTCCTAAATACACACAAATTTTATTACCAAGTTAATAAATAATTAGGTTAGGTTAGGTAATTACCAAGTTAAAGTAATCATTGCTAAGATAACTACTATTCTAAGCCTAAATGGAACAATGTTCTTCTAGTTTGTGAACACTGTTCGTGACTGGTTGATAATGTTTGCCAATAATGATGGCAGACAATCATAATTACTGCTCACAAATCTATAGTAAATATTATCATAAGATTATAACAATTACTTGTGAGATTACGTCGACACAGGTCTGACGTCTGTTTACAAACTTTGTGAGATAAAGGTATAAGAGGGGCTTCACCATGGGGTCTTAACCCCACATATCATCTCTGTGTTGACACTCATAGTAATAAGATAGTCTGGTAAGTTATCAGTTGATAAAGTAACTCATAAAGATAATCTGGCAGGTTGTAATTTGACATTATATTTCACAAAGATAATCTGGCAGTTCATCATTTGACAGTATATTTCACAAAGATAATCTGGCAGGTTACCATTTGACAGTATATTTCAAAAAGATAATCTGGCAGGTTGTAATTTGACAGTATATCTCACAAAGATAATCTGACAGGTTGTAATTTGACAGTATATTCCATAAAGGTAATCTGGCAGGTTGTAATTTAACAGTATTCTCACAAAGATAATCTGGCAAGTTATAATTTGACAATATATTTCACAAAGATAAACTGGCAAGTAGTAATTTGACAGTATATTTCACAAAGATAATCTGGCAAGTTATCATTTGACTCTATATTTCAAAAAGATAATCTGGCAAGTTATCATTTGACTCTATATTTCAAAAAGATAATCTGGCAGGTTGTGATTTGACAGTATATCTCACAAAGATAATCTGGCAGGTTGTGATTTGACAGTATATCTCACAAAGATAATCTGGCAGGATGTACTTTAACAGTATATTTCAGAAAGATAATTTGGCAGGTTGTAATTTGACAGTATATTTCACAAAGATTATCTGGCAAATTATAATTTGACAGTATATTTCACAAAGATAATCTGGCAGGTTGCCATTTGACAGTATATTTCACAAAGATTATCTGGCAAGTTATAATTTGACAGTATATTACATAAGGATAAAGCACAACTCTCTAACAACAACCTAAACTGCTAACAACTCAAACATTGACACAAAGTTGTCAACCAGGATGACCCAGTGTCTCAACTGTGTCATATGACACAGTTGAGTGCTTACTGTGGTGGATGACACTTGGTCTTATGTGTCCAGGATGGATGACAGTGTCGGATGTATACTGTGGTGGATGACACTTGGTCTTATGTGTCCAGGATGGATGACAGTGTCGGATGTATACTGTGGTGGATGACACTTGGTCTTATGTGTCCAGGATGGATGACAGTGTCGGATGTATACTGTGGTGGATGACACTTGGTCTTATGTGTCCAGGATGGATGACAGTGTTGGATGTATACTGTGGTGGATGACACTGCTGGTGGATGACTGTTAGGTGTATGCTGTGATGGATGACACTGGTGCACTGTAGCACAGACGCTGTCTGTACCCATGATATAGTGCATGATATAGTGTATGATTACTATATCTGACTACTATTTGTGATTACTATATGTGATTACTATATTCGATTACTATATTTGATTACTATATGTGACTACTATATTTGATTACTATATGTGATTACTATATGTGATTACTATATGTGATTACTATATGTAATTACTGTTTGTGATTACTATTTGTAATTACTATATGTGATCATCATTTTTAATGTTGAAGGCTCCAGTCATGGACCAAAGTCCACATCAAGGCTGGGCCTTAATATGGAGAGAATTATGAAACGAGAAAAAGAAGAGACGAGGGAAAATGTCTACGAATTTCTGAGAAGTAAAAAAACCTGGTCTATTGAAATGTGCCACGTCATAGTTATTGGGAAAACCTTAAGGTATAGAGTTCCAAAGTTTCGACGTGTAGGTATCAAAACGGCCCACCAGTGAGTAGGTGATGGCCACACAATGATCCTGTGCCGTACCAGCTTGCCGAATATTGAGTGGTGTAGATAGTGGTGGGGGGCATACAAGCAGCCAGCTCTCGGGAGCAAAAACTAAAGTAATACCGATAGAAGAGGGAAAGTGAACCAACACAGCAGGGTAGGATAAGGGGTATAAGTTTGGAAGTTAGCCTGGGACAGTTTATAAGGCGGATCGCTTTCGACTCAACTGTGGCAAGTAAGGATGCAGAGCCACAACCACCCCAGATGTGAGGGTAGTACTCCATACAAGGACGTAGCAATCCCTTGTGCAAAAGGAGCAACTGTTTAGAAGAGAAGAAGTTTCGACATCTGAACAGGACACCTAGTTTCTCAGAGGCACCTATTCCCGTAATGTGGGGTTTCCAAGAAAGAGCAGATGTTACAGTAATGCCAAGTATGTTCCTTGAGGCAAAAGGTGGGATTACAAAGCCGTCAAAGGAGAGGCGAGAGTTGTGAGGAGTCTTCGAGAGTGGGATTGGTAGAAACTGGGTCTTGGAGGCATTAAACTTAACAAGATTTTGTCTGCCCCACTGAGATGTCTTGTCCAAGTCTGAATTCATTGAGAAAGTTGTGTCAAGACGAGATGCAGATCGAATGAGAAAAGAGGGAACAGAACTGAAGGATGTGATGAATGCAGTGTTGAGTCGTCAGAGTATGAGTGCATTGAATTATTTATGGAGAGGAAATCGTGTAGGGGACAGGACAGAAACTCGAGGGACACCACAGCTGATGGAGAAAAGGGAAGAGGCTGATCCATCAACAACCAGAGAGACAGATCGGCCAGAGAGGAAGCTAGATACGAGGGAGCAAAGTGAGAGAGGGAAGCCAAAAGAGGGAGCTTAGAGATGAGACCCCGATGCTACACGTCAAAAGCCTTTGATATGTCAAGGGCAACTGCACATGATTCCCTAAAATCTTTCAGTGATGATGACCAGACATTAGTAAGATAGAAAAGAATATCACCAGTGGATCTCGCCTTACCGAAGCCATACTGGTGATCAGAGATAGGACTGTGATTTAAGAGGTGTTTAAGGATGTGGGAGTTGAGGACGGATCCGAAGACTTTGGAAATGGTAGATGTCAAAGCAACAGGACGATAGCTACAGTGCTCAGAACTGTCACCCTTCTTAGGGATGGGATGTATCAATGCATGCTTCCAAGAGAAGGAAAAGCAGAAACGGAACAGACGAGCGAACACAAGTGCAAGATCAGAGGCACACTCTTTCAGTACAGGGATATGGATGCCACCAGGACCATAAGCCTTGCTTGTGTCCAGAGACAGAAGCAATTTTTGGACAGTCGAAAAGAGATGAAGGGAAGGGGCATAGGATTAGCAAAAGGAGCACCAGGGGTGAAGGAATGTTAGAGTCATCCAAGGTGGAGTTAGAGGAGAAACAGGGAACCAAAGAGAGTTGCTTTGTCTACGGGAGAGACAGCTATAGTACCGTTCGAACGGAAAAGTGAAGAGAAGGTAGAACGACAGAAGTTGTTAGAGATGCCATTAGCTAAAGACCTGAATGACCTGTCTGTAGATGACGAGGAGAGGTTACCGCACTTAACTTTGAATAAAGTAACGCTTTGCCTCACGGATAACTGAATGGGAGATAGAGGCAGGATAGTTTTTCCAAGCCTCAGAACATAAACGGCTGAACCATGGAATGGATGAAGAGGTCGTCTTGGAGAAAGACGGAATAAATGCTTCCATTCCCGCAAGAATAACTTCTACTATGCGTTTGGTGGAGACAGAAGCAACACCACATAAGGGACAGTTATCTACCCGAGGAAAGCCAGAAAAGAAGTTACGTAAGTTAATCCAGTCAGCTTTGTTGAGGTCTCAGTATTTACACTTAGAAGGGGCTGCTGGAGGGGGAGGTGCCGTTAGAATAAAAACATTGATGCAAGATCAGATGAACCACCTGGAAGCGAGACTGTGTATTCACAGCGGGTTGGACCAGAGTTGAAAAACAAATCCAGAATATTTGGAGAGTAGTCAGTAGTATGGGTAGGGTCGAAGATATATTGCTTTACGTCACTGAGAATGGAGAACGTGAGGGCTTCAATCCTTCCACCATCCATATGGGAGGACGTCAACCATTCCCTATGGTGAACGTTGAAATCCCCGAGGTAGAGGATCTCGCCTTGCTGGTGAGAGGACGTTACAGTCTCATGGCAGGAGTTTAGATAGATGAAGATGCGTATAAAGTTTGTAGAATTAGGACAGCAATGGGAGAAACAGAGGAAAAATGTGGCAGTAGGGAGTCAAACCCTGAGCCACATAACATCAAAGTTTGGAGACTTAAGGTCCTTGAGGCGTGCAACAGGTGAGTTATGTTGGAATAAGCACAAACATCACCTCTGGATCGGAATCGTGAGTGGAGGTTATAGTTAGATACGAAAAAAAGGACCAATGAGAACATCATTAGAAAACTGTGGCTCAGGGAAAAGTTAGATGTTGGGCGAGGTACTTAACAGATGGTGTTCAACTGAGAAGAGGTTACGAGAGAGACCACAAATGTTTATATAGTCATTATAAAAAGAGGAAGGTCTAACAAAGAGGAAGGTTTCACAAAGAGGAAGGTTTCACAAAGAGGAAAGTCTCACAAAGAGGAAGGTCTCACAAAGAGGAAGGTCTCACAAAGAGGAGGGTCTCACAAAGAGGAAGGTTTCACAGAGAGGAAGGTCTCACAAAGAGGAAGGTCTCACAAAGAGGAAGGTCACACAAAGAGGAAGGTCTCACAAAGAGGAAGGTCTCACAAAGAGGAAGGTCTCACAAAGAGGAAGGTCTCACAGAGAGGAAGGTTTCACAGAGAGGAAGGTCTCACAAAGAGGAAGGTCTCACAAAGAGGAAGGTCACACAAAGTGGAAGGTCTCACAAAGAGGGAAAGGCTGGGGGAGGGCCGGGGACTACTACTGCCAGAGACATTCTCGCTCATTGGCAGAATTTGTGTATTACGAGGACAGTTATACACTCGTGTTTACTAACCACTGTACCACGTGTGTGTGTGTGTGTGTGTGTGTGTGTGTGTGTGTGTGTGTGTGTGTGTGTGTGTGTGTGTATGTGTGTTTCTTGTCCATTCTAAGTATTTCTCTGGAATTCTTGACGGGCATTACCAGTTCTTACATCACGTCTTCCTTGTCATCCACGCACACCCTCATCTGTGACCTACACTTTGTGTCCCACTCTTGTACGGAGATGCTACAGTCTTACTAGGGAATTCCTGATCCTTTGCCTGTTATCAACCAAGGACTCCTTGACACATGAAGTGGTAAGAGTTGACGATTTTCCCATCGTCAAATTTGCGTGGACGTAAAAGCCTGAAATACTTCCCGAAGTTGTCATACTTCACCTCAAAAAAACGAGCCGGGGAGTCCTCGAGCCGTGTGCCATCTCCCCAGACCAGAGATTGGTCTCCGACTTTGTACTCCAGGTTGACCAAAAAGTCATCTGTAGATTAAAGCGAGAAATGAACATTAGGATCCCTGATGTTTCTATATCCTCAAGATGAAAATCTATATTTCTGAAGGCTGTTTTCAGCAATGATCATCAGAACATGAATTACCAGGCAAACATAATGTAGAGAAAGATGTATAGATATGTGAGGAACTGGGTTGACCAGAGTTTTAACAGTGGAACATATTATAACTCCAACACAAATGAGATGGAACAGATGGGAGGTATTGGACGGCACTGAAATATATAAAAAAGACAACAAGGAGAATCTACAAAGGTCTTGACCTACATGAGGAACATGGTTTCAGTAAGATATATCCATATATGCAAATGACGTGTGAAGATAAACTTTGATAATCCACTTGAAATGTTGTTTCAGGATGTTGCTGAAGAAAGGGGAAGTCTTAATGCAGAAAACCAGGAGGAGTTACCGAAGTGCAGACCATTCTCTCTAACGAGTAATGTCTGCACGTTCGAGAAAAGGTAATCAAAAAGTAAGTGAATCATTCCAGCGAAGGAGATACGACTCAAGCGAGAGACAGTACGGTCTCAAGGAGAGGAGATAATATAAAAAAGAGCATTAAGAGCATTCTACATAATGACGAGAGAGTCAGCATATTCTAAGACAAAAGAAAACGCTGTGTGGAATGTTTGTATCTAGACTGCCGGAAAGCATTTGACACTATCACAAAGGAGCATGGGCATCAAACCAATGCCTTCACCCAGTCATAAGAAGAAGACGACTACAATGAATAGGAGATTATCTTCATGAAAGGTAACACAATATGTACCTCGTCTTCCACTGTATCACGTCATACCCAATATCTCGTCATACCCAGCATCTCGTTATACACCGGTTTCTATCCATTTTTTTTTTTTCATCTCCTTAAGACCTCCTTCCACTTCAATATCTCTCTCAAAAACTGGGACGATTTCATACAGATTCTCTTCCAGTTGCTCAGTTACTTCTACCAACTTCATTATACTGATATTTTCATCCTCATTCAACAGATCATTAAAATCTTCTTTCTGTCGACGAGCTAACTCATATGGTTCTACTGGAAGATTTTCTTCACTATCATCCTTTATGGCATATACTATATCATTATTTCCTTGTCTGTGGTTCTTTGTTGTATTGTAGAGTCTTAGTTCCAGCCAAATTGATCTGTAGATCTTGTCCAATACACTTCCAGACTTCTTCTTTGTCCCTTACCTTAATCATTTCAGCTTGTGTGTAATCTTCTGCATAGTTCTCTGGTCTTCATTCATTTTCAGAATGCTAACATCTACACTTTTACCGCTTCGTTCACGTCTTCATCCCACCATGCTATACTTTAATTTCTAATTCCATGTTTTACGCTGACTCTGCCTTCTTCTTCGGCTATGTGTGGTTCCATTCGTCCCCAGTGTGTTACTCTTCTGTTTCCATTACTTCAGGTAACTTAACACTTATTTTGGTCATAACATTTTACGTACGATTATTCATTTCTAATTTTCTAATGTATTTCCTCTGTTTCTATGTAACTTTTTTTTTTTGTTGGTTTTACTAATTTTAGTTCCGGCAGCGCCAATCTTTGGCCTGAGTCCCATGACATTGATGATGTAAATTTAACATCTTTAAATGTCTTATTATTCGTTATAAGCAAATCTTTCACTGACTTGTCAGCGCCTCTTTGTCTTTCATGGTTCTATCTGTACCAGGATCACTTGTCCTTAAGAGTATAGGAAATTTACGTTATTGATAGGAAGATGGAAATAGAAATCACTAACTCTGTAACGTCAATATTTTTGGTTTCGACTCTCTATGCTTCTGTGTCACTTCCATCCCCCTTACCCTACTTGGCCGTTCCAATCTCCTCATATAACTATATTTTCTCTGCATTACAATGCTCTTCGTTTTCGGCAGGAATCTTCCTTGCTAGGTAGTAAGTATTTTTGTAAGGCTCAGTTTTACAGATCTTGAATTTACTGACATGCTCATGATACGTTCACCTCTGTAATTTTATATTATCAGCTCTTTCAGATATTTGAAGTTAAGCTCAAATTGACCAGAATCAGAGCTTTTATCTACAAACTGATAATGAAATCAGAGTAAATCACAGCTATCAAAAAAATTTCTAAATCAATTTGACAATGTCAATAATGATCATCTGTTTGACAGACAACAGGACAGAGCAACCAAACGTCATAACAGGAAATCAAGCAAAATATTTGTTGGCCAAAATTCAAGGAAAAAATTCTCTAGCACCAGAGTTATGGCTGAGTGGAATCCCTTGCGTAATAGAACAGTAAATACACCTACAGAACAAGAGCTTGAAAAAGAACATTATATTAGTGAAGTTTATGAAATGGAGTTCGACGTGTATAGAACTTCCTCCTCGTACTATACTGATAAGTAATGACAAGTAGATCATTTGCAGGAGAAATCGTCGACCATATTAAAGTACAACTGTGATCTCAGATGCAGTAGCTTACCAACAGAGTCCAGTGCCTTAACCATGTTGTTGACCTGTGTCTCTGTAGCTCCTATAGCGAGGCGGTGGTTAGGGATCTTCTTGCAGAAGGACAGGGCTGTCATGGAGGAGCTTTTCTTATCTGGCACAAGATACAGCTCCCTACCATCAGTCCACCGGTACAAGTGCGGTACAGCGGCTACAAGACGTAGATACAGTTACAAATTCAAAATAGAATATAATGATATGATACATGTCTTTAAAGTTTGAGCAAGCATAACAGAAAAATTCATTAAACAGAAAATGATAAAGTCTGCTATTGTTTAATGGGTGTGAGGCAAATAATTAAACCTGAAGCTAATCAGGATGGCAAACTGCATCAAAACAGAACACTGATAAGCTTGGGTAAAGCTTTAACCATTTATACAACTTGCGACTAAATTTTTCAGGATATATTTCTTAAGATCACATATGGCTTCAAGAATAAACGAAATGACAGTTCTATCTGTTTATATCTGTTTTTCTATGAAAAAGGAAAGACTTCTACCCAAGCTGTAATGATTAGGTCAAAGGTTAGTGGTATCAATGGTGTAGTACTGATGATCTCAAAAATAAAGACGAAGTTGTAGAGAATGTGAGGTTGCAGTGATGGTAAGGATGTAGTGAAGATGTATGTGAATGAAGGCAAGGGTGTAGTGAATATGTATGTGAGTGAAGGTAAGGGTGTAGTGAAGATGTAAGTGATGAAGGCAAGGGTGTAGTGAAGATATATGTGAGTGAAGGTAAGGGTGTAGTGAAGATGTATGTGAGTGAAGATAAGGTTGTAGTGAAGATGTATGTGAGTGTGAATAAGGGTGTAGTGAAGATGTATGTTAGTGAAGATAAGGGTCTAGTGAAGATAACCTTTGACCAGACTTCCGCCAAAATAGTCCAAGCTAGGTTTAAGAGTCGTTCACAGACCGGCGAAGGAATAGAGTGAGTTGGAACGATGTGGTATACCGGGGTCGACATGCTGTCAATAGATTGAATCAGGGAATGTGTAGCGTCTGGGGTAAACCATGGAAAGTTTTGTGGGGCCTGGATGTAGAAAGGGAGCTGTGGTTTCGGTGCATTACACATGACAGCTAGAGACTGAGAGTGAACGAATGTGGCCTTTTGCCCTTTCCTAGCGCTACTTCGAGCTGGGAGGGGGGGGGGGGATGCTATTTTATGTGTGGCCGGGTGGCGACGGGAATGAATAAAGGCATTAAGTATGAATTTTTCACTCCCGTCGCCACCCCGCCATACTTGAAACGACAACCCCCTCCACCTGCATGTGCGCGAGGTAGCGCTAGGAAAAGACAACAAAGGCCACATTCGTTCAAACTTAGTCTCTAGCTCTCATGTATAATGCACCGAAAACACAGCTTCCTTTCCACATCCAGCCTCCACAAAACTTTCCATGGTTTACCACAGACGCTTCACATGCCCTGGTTCAATCCTTTGACAGGACGTCGACCCCAGTATACCACATCGTTCCAATTCACTCTATTCCTTGCACGCCGTTCACCCTCCTGCATGTTCAGGCCCCGATCACTCAAAATCTTTTTCACTCCATCTTTCTACCTCCAATTTGGTCTCCCACTTCTCACTCCCTCCACCTCTGACACATATATCCTCTTGGTCAATCTTTCCTCACTCATTCTCTCCATGTGACCAAACCATTAAACACCCTCTTCTGCTCTCTCAATCACACTCTTTTTATTACCACACATCTCTCTTACCCTTTCATTACTTACTCGATCAAACCACCTCACACCACATATTGTCCTCAAATATCTCATTTCCAGCACATCTACCCTCCTCCGCACAGCTCTATCTATAGCCCACGCCTCGCAACCATATAACATTGTTGGGACCACTATCCCTTCAAACATACCCATTTTTGCTCTCCGAGATAATGTTCTCGCCTTCCACACATTTTTCAACGCTCCCAGAACTTTCACCCCCTTCACCACCCTGTGACTCACTTCCGCTTTCATGGTTCCATCCGCTGCCAAATCCATTCCCAAACACTTCACTTCCTCCAGCTTTTCTCCATTTAGACTTACCTCCCAATTGACATGTCCCTGAACCCTACTGTACCTAATAACCTTTCGCTTATTAACATTTACTCTCAGCTTTCGTCTTTCACACATTTTACTAAACTCAGTCACCAACTTCTGCAGTTTCTCACCCGAATCAGCCACCAGCGCTGTATCATCAGCGAACAACAACTGACTCACTTCCCAAGCTCTCTCATCCACAACAGACTGCGTACTTGCCCCTCTTTCCAAGACTCTTGCATTCACCTCCCTAACAACCCCATCCATAAACAAATTAAACCGTCATGGAGACATCACTCACCCCTGCCGCAAACCGACATTCGCTGAGAAGCAATCACCCTCTTTTCCTACTCTTACACATGCCTTGCATCCTCGTGTGGACGTGTATGTATATACATGTGTATGTGAGTGGGTTGGGCCATTCTTTCGTCTGTTTCCTTGCGCTACCTCGCTAACGCGGGAGACAGCGACAAAGCAAAATGAATAAATAAATTATATATATATATATATATATATATATATATATATATATATATATATATATATATATATATATATATATATATATATATATATATATGCACATAGAATTCAATACGACAGTATATTTAGTTATCAATATTCATGCTCATGTTCTCTAATTCTCTCAGTATCATTCTACCATTAGGTGGCTGCTCTAACACCAGTTGTTCATTCAAGCTTTTGCCTTCACATAGGCATCAGCAGGAATGGACAAAATAGGAAAAACTGCGTCACAAAACTTGGATATGTAAAACTCAAAGTATGAAAAAGAGACACACTCGGAAAAAATCACTGTACATAGCACATATAAGTGGGGAAAACTAAAACCGAAACTAATCAACAATATCATGAAGGGTGGTAGGAGTTACAATCTGAATACAAAATAAATGGAAACAGAGAGGTAGCAAATCTTACGGTTGAGGAGATACAGAACAATATCAAAATAGGGAGGAATATAGAAAATCCATCACTAAATACACTAAGTAAGGCCAAACAAGACCGTTATTGTCCAGATGTGAAGCTGAAGTCAGGTTGGGCTCGTCTGATTCTCTCTGACCTTCGTTACCCAGGACAGTACGGGTCTTGATGATTCACCTTGTCTTTGTCTTTCTGTTCGTCTGTCTGTGCTACAGCCGAGAAGGAAAGTAGACGGTTATAGTGTTAGTCAATAGCGTCATTGAGTATATCACAGACCCTCGTGCCGTAAGGCCTTACCCATGAAGAAGATGTAGGTTGAGCCAACTCTCTCGACAGTTTCTGGGAGCCTTTCCTCTTGACGGCGATACAGACGACAGAGCGTGGCCTCACCGTTCTTGTCCAGTGCTGCTGCCACACACGTTCTGGACGCCCAGCAAGCTGACCGGCACCCACCTGGGGCAGGACAGGTGCACGGACCTTTAACCACCAGAGCAAGCAGCACTAGACATAATTATTACTAATTATTATTATCTCCATATAATGATTTGTGATCAATCTGAATACAGAAGTCACTAAATAATATAGTCATATTATCTTTACTCTTTAAATATCAGTTTGTTGGTGGTACTCACAAACAGTGCTGATGGCTGAAGTGGTGAGGAACTCTTCTCCATTCAGCCAGCGAGGTGTCGGAGGCCACTAAGAAGTCTCCAAAAGTGGGGCTCTCCACGTACGACACCTTCCCAGACTGTGTCTCCTTGGCGCCAGCGCAGGTGATGATCACCAGTACTAGGCAGTGCTGCCACCCCATGACCAGGTAATACTGACACTAGATAATGACCTGTAACACCAGGTAATGCTGGTGTTACATGCTGATCTGTACCCGAAGTTATGCTTACACATCAACAACACTGTGCCAGGTGAGGCGACGCTTTATGCTGCCTTGTGAGACGATCGGATGATGCCATCTTAGCATGACACGTACCACCATAAAAACCTGACTTATGATTACTACTTAACACAGCTGCCTTCATACAACAGCAGACTATTGGTTCCTAACGCGGCTGCTTGTGACAGTAGAACGGAAGAGAGACTTATGCATTATTGTGGTAAGAGAAGAAAAACATACAGTTTCTGTTGAAGACGATAATCACTTGGAGGAACAAATAATATCGCTCGTGGATTCCATGGGAAATAGTCATCAAGTTTGTGCATATCAACACACCTCATTCGATGCTCACGAGTTTCTATCCATTCCTACCAGTGAAATCAGACGAAACTCCCCTTAAGTAGCCCCTTAAGTCGAGGTGATCGAAGCCTTTGATTATGAATACCTGTATTAGATCAACTCTCGATCTTCTCTTTTCTAAGCTGAAAAGATTTATTTCGTTTGGTCGGCTCTCGTAGGATTTGTATCTAATGCCGGGAATCATCTTGGTAGCTCGTATCTGTACTCTCTCTATTCTGGCTGTATCTTTCCTGAGGTAGGGTGGCTACAACTGAATACAAAATTCAAGATGGTGACGCACCAGTGAACTATAAAGAGTGGGGATAATTTCATGAGACTCAAACTCGAAAGTCCTTCCTATGAACTCTAGAATTTTGCTCGCCATTTTTTACTGCTTCTGTGAACTGTTCACCTGGCTTTATGTCATCAGAGATTATGATAAGTAAAAGCTTGCTTTTATTAATATTGACATTCATTTGCCACATGTGAGCCTATTCCATCAGTTTCTTTTTGTCCCTCTGAAGAAGCAGACGTTTTTTTTTTCCAGATATATTTCCCACCTTAATGTCATCCGAGAATTTAGAGATCTTACATCGAGGTTCATCATAAATATTATTAATATACATGGGAATAGAACTGGTCTCAAAAGTGATCCCTGTGGCACGCCACTTGTTACCTTAAACCATTCAGAGGTTTCACCATTGTACTCTCTATTTACGGCCAGTCAGTCAGTTTTCGAACCATCGAAGTACAACTCCATCTATATCATGTGACTTAACTTTTGTTAATAACCTTTGATAAGGAACTTTCTCGAATGCATTTTGAATATCCATATCGGTGACATCACCTACTTTACTTTCATCGTACATATTGATCATTTCACAAAAGAAATCAAGATTTGTCAAACATGGGTCAATCCGTCGAAAACTATGTTGAGAATCGTTCATTAAGTGGTGGTCTTCTGAATGAAGTTTTCATAAGTTTACCAACCACAGACCTTAAGGTAATTAGACGATGTTACATTAGTAAAAACCCATTCCTCTGGAACATATCCCGTAACAAGTGACTTTTTTGAAAAGAACAGCCAATGGTTTAATTCTTTCACATTCCTCCTCCTTGCGTGTCCTCAAATATGATTAAGCAGAGGCTGTCGCTTTATTTACTCTCATATCATTCATCGATGATTAGTATATGTTTATCTGTGGTTTGGATAATCTGTAAAACGTTTCCCCTCTACGCAATGGAAAAGAATTCGGGACATGAATTTCATCTTCAGTTGTAAACACAGATACAAAAACATTGTTTAACATCTGTGTCATCGCTTCGTTTTCTTGAACCATCACCATTTTTTTTTTGTAATCAATAACCCATTGATAAGAAATGACTCTTACTTCTAACATAACTATTGAAACTCCTTAGGGTTTCTTTTGCTATTTTCATCACTATACACTTCTTACTGACGGTTACTTTGACGTATAATTTTCTTAGTTTCCCTTCGCAAATTTACCTGAATCTTCAGGTAATGCCGTTGTGTTGTCTTGAAGTATAACAACAGCTGATATCGCTACAACATTATGTTATCACCACCAGATAACACCATCACTAGCCACGGCTCAAGAACAATGATATGAACTAAAGTGAACCAAACTCTTATCAGTTGAGACTTGAAGAGTTCTCTGGTCACACACGGCAGGATACGATGTCTCTGGATCCTCACCTCAACCCGAACGGATCTTCCCAAACTCTCGAAATGAAAGGGAATTCTTGACACAATACTGGGCAGCAACAGAAAAGTGAACTATACCTAGTTAAGGGGAACACCAGATGGAGTTTACTGTAATGGAGGGGTTAAAATGGGAGAACATGAGGGAGAGGTTATCTTCAGTATCCAAAACACAAGCTACTTATAAGACAGAGTCCCTCACATAGCAGTTTCCTCTGGATGTCTCTGTTGGTGATGTTGGCAGGAGACACAACCAGGTGATTCCAGGAACCCAGGTTCCGCCTGCAGTAGTGTTAACTCAACCCTACGAGGACTTGAACACTGCAGCTCGTGCCAGTGGCTTCCAGGAACTCCTGCAGTTCCAGGCTGGATCGCTATCAAAGTTCCCTTCGTCAGGAAAAGATGAAAGTAGGATGTGACGGAGGGACCCTACCTGGGTACCTCCAGGCCAACTCAGGACAGGTGCAGACGCCCAGGTAACTCTTCTCCATTAGCCAGACAGCGACTCAGGTCGAAAAGAAGCAGCCGTGAGTCGCTGCCGAGGTAGACGACTCCAGGCGAGCACTGGGAGGGCACTGGCGCCGAATCATTTGTCTACAAAATAACGTCACCAAAACGACGACGACACTTAACAGAGACAGAAGAACCTTTGCATGTCAGGATCTCGTCTAACACCAAAATGTGAACTCACACGCAATCCAGTCTCGTCGAGGCGACGGCAGGGAACTTTTACATGGCCACATATTATAGGCTAAGCCTGCCAGATCCTGGGGCTGTGATTGGCCAAGAAGCGTGACGTAGTATACTCCAGGTACATTACATACTTGCCGTTTCTCACAGTTTCCGTGTGAAGACTAGCAATCCGAGGATTAACCTTTATAATAACTCCCCTTTACTTCTGTCCTCTAAGCTGTGGAATTTTCTTCCTCTTTTCGTCTTTCTGCTTCTTACAACCTAACTACCTTGATGGCAGGTCTACAAACCACCATTCACCCAAGACGGCTTTTGATGACAATATGATCTGCCTTTACCATGTGAATCACTGAGAAAAAAATGGATACAACCTTGGGTAAGGTGGCTGGTTCAGATACCTGGGAGTGGACTGGGACGTAAATGGAAACATGGAAACTGAGGTGAACCATAGGGTGGGTACGGGGGCGAAAGATCAACAGAAGAATGTGTCTCAGGAAAGGTGCCAAGTTGCAATGACAAAGGCAGGTACGTAAGACGGTATATACTCCTCCTGACGGTGCTGTATGGATGTGAGTCGTAGCCCTTCAGTACAAATGCACAAAAAAGGAATGACTATGCTGGAAATTAGATGCCTGAGGACAATGTGTAGTGTGACGAGGGTTGATCCAGTGTGGCATAACACTATGAGAAAGAGGTATGCGTGTGTGTGTGTGTGTGTGTGTGTGTGTGTGTGTGTGTGTGTGTGTGTGTGTGCGTGTGTGTGAGAATGCCGAACAATTGTGCTGAATGGTTTGGACATATGAAAATGATGAGTAACGAGAGACTTACTGTGAGGATCTGTGCATCAGAAGTGGAGGAAGCAAGGAGGAGGAGGTGAAAGAGAAAGAGATGGAGGGAAAGATGCCTTCATTATTCCGGGTCAAAACATCCTGTGGTATGTAAGGCACACACACACACACACACACACCTTCAAACGTCAGTGAGACTCTCAACACACTTACTTGCCATCATTAACTATTTAGTGAGTCCAGTGGTTGGCACACTCACCTCACGTAGACAAGAACATAGTAGCATATATATATATATATATATATATATATATATATATATATATATATATATATATATATATATATATATATATATATATATATATATATATATATATATATATAGATATATATATATTCATGGTAAATTATATGGAAAGGTATTGATTGAGAGGGTGAAGGCATGTACAGAGCATCAGATTGGGGAAGAGCAGTGTGGTTTCAGAAGTGGTAGAGGATGTGTGGATCAAGTGTTTGCTTTGAAGAATGTATGTGAGAAATACTTAGAAAAGCAAATGGATTTGTATGTGGCATTTATGGATCTGGAGAAGGCATATGATAAAGTTGATAGAGATGTTCTGTGGAAGGTATTGAGAATATATGGTGTGGGGGCAAGTTGTTAGAAGCAGTGAAAAGTTTTTATCGAGGATGTAAGGCATGTGTACGTGTACGAAGAGAGGAAAGTGATTGGTTCTCAGCGAATGTAGGTTTGCGGCAGGGGTGTGTGATGTCTCCATGGTTGTTTAATTTGTTTATGGATGGGGTTGTTAGGGAGGTGAATGCAAGAGTTTTGGAAAGAGGGGCAAGTATGAAGTCTGTTGTGGATGAGAGAGCTTGGGAAGTGAGTCAGTTATTGTTCGCTGATGATACATCGCTGGTGGCTGACTCGTATGAGAAACTGCAGAAGCTGGTGACTTAGTTTGGTAAAGTGTGTGAAAGAAGAAAGCTGAGAGTAAATGTGAATAAGCGAAAGGTTATTAGGTACAGTAGGTTTGAGGGACAAGTCAATTGGGAGGTAAGTTTGAATGGAGAAAAACTGGAGGAAGTGAAGTGTTTTAGATATCTGGGAGTGGACTTGGCAGCGGATGGAGACATGGAAGCGGAAGTGAATCATAGGGTGGGGGAGGGGGCGAAAGTTTTGGGAGCGTTGAAAAATGTGTGGAAGTCGAGAACATTATCTCGGAAAGCAAAAATTGGTATGTTTGAAGGAATAGTGGTTCTAACAATGTTATGTGGTTGCGAGCCGTGGGCTGTGGATGGAGTTGTGCGCAGGAGGGTGGATGTGCTGGAAATGAAATGTTTGAGAATATTTGGTGTGAGGTGGTTTGATCGAGTAAGTAATGTAAGGGTAAGAGAGATGTGTGGTAATAAAAAGAGTGTGGTTGAGAGAGCAGAAGAGGGTGTTTTGAAATGGTTTGGTCACATGGAGAGAATGAGTGAAGAAAGATTGACCAAGAGGATATATGTGTCGGAGGTGGAGGGAACGAGGAGAAGTGGGAGACCAAATTGAAGGTGGAAAGATGGAGTGTAAAAGATTTTCAGTGATCGGGGCCTGAACATGCAGGAGGGTGAAAGGCGTGCAAGAAATAGAGTAAATTGGAACGATGTGGTATACAGGAGTCGACGTGCTATCAATGGATTGAACCAGGGCATGTGAAGCGTCTGGGGTAAACCATGGAAAGTTTTGTGGGGCCTGGATGTGGAAAGGGAACTGTGGTTTCTGTGCATCATACATGACACCTAGAGACTGAGTGTGAACGAATGGGGACTTTGTTGTCTTTTCCTAGGGCTTCCTCGCGCGCGTGCGTGTGGAGGGGGGTGTTATTGTATGTGTGGTGGGGTGGCGACGGAAATGAATAAAGGCAGCAAGTATGAATTATGTACATGTGTATATATGTATATGTCTGTGTATGTACATATATGTATATGTTGAAATGTATAGGTATGTATATGCGCGTTTGTGGACACCCTCGCACTCCTTCCCTGTAAGTGCCGTTCAAATGCCTCTCTTTTCTCTCTCATTAACAAGTCAACTTCTTCATCCCACCGTTCACTACCCTTTCTAATCAGTCCACCTCCCACCATTCTCATGCTACATGCATCTCTTGCACAAGTCATCACTGCTCCCCTAAATACCTCCCACTCCTCATCCGCTCCCTTCACGTCATTTACTCGAACTTTTTCCTGTAAGTCAACCAATCTTTCCTGTTACCTCTTCACACAAGTCTCTTTTCCGAGCTCATTTACTCTCACCACTCTCTTCTCCCCAACAATGTATCTTCTTTTCCGAAAACCTCTACAAATCTACACCCTCAACTCCACAAGATCGTGACCAGACATCCCACCAGCTGCCCCTCTCAGCACATTTACATCCAAAAGTCTCTCTTCTACACGCCTATCAATTAATATGTCATTGAATAATGCCCATTGACCATCTCTCTTACTCATACACATATATTTGTGTATCTCCCTCTTTATGAACCCGGTATTCTCAATATCCAGTCTTTAATTCAACACAAAACTCCACAGCTCTTAACCATTTCCAATCATACCCTTAACCGCCACATTACTCACCTTCGCATTATAATCACCCATCACTAATACCCGGCCTCGTGCACCAAATCAGCTGACACACTCATTCAGCTGCTCCCAAAACACTTGCCTCTCATGATCTTTCTTCGCATGACCAGGGGCATAAGCACCAGTAATCACCCATCTCTCGCCATCCACTCTCAGTTTTACCCACATCAATCTACAATTTACTTCCTTACATCATCACATACTTCCACAACTCCTGCTTCAGGAGTAGTGCTACTCCTTCCTTAGTTCTTGTCCTCTCACTAACCCCTGACTTTACTCCTAAGACATTTCCAAACCACTCTTCCCCTTTACCCTTGAACTTCGTTTCACTCAGAGCCAAAACATCCAGGTTTCTTTCCTCAAACATACTACCTATCTCTCCCTTCCTCTTATCTTGGTTACATCCACATACATTCAGACACCCCCGCCTCAGCCTTCGAGGAGGATGAACACCCCCTACTTGACTCCTTCTGTTCCTTTTTTTCTTGAAAAGTGATTTTTTTTCCTTTTCTATTAGAGTGGAGGATGTGACAGAGACACGAAGCATGAAGTCAATATCATCTCCGTTCAGGGTGTGCATGTGTGTGTGTGTGTGTGTGTGTGTGTGTGTGTGTGTGTGTGTGTGTGTGTGTGTGTGTGTGTGTGTGTGTGTGTGTCATGGGAGAGGCTGTTCATTATGAACATCTCGGAGAGGAGAGGAGGGAACAGCCAATGCAATAGCCTCTTTCATATTGAACTCTGGCTCTGGTTTACCAACCATTGAGGACCACGACTCTGAGTGTAAAAAAGTAAACCAATAGAGTAAAGGATTAATATCTGTCAGGATATATATATATATATATATATATATATATATATATATATATATATATATATATATATATATATATATATATATATATATATATATTATGAGAACTCTATTGCCTCTCAGGCCATTAAATCACTTTAATACCAAACGATTGTTATTTGAAGTAAAGTGATCCATGAAGCTACTGAACTTCTGTGTGATTTGTATTATTAGATTTATATACTTGGGAGGTTTGAAGTACCCCAGATATTCTGATGTATTTTTATTTTCTCAAATATGTTTGAACGTTCCTAGGAATTTCCAATGCAAATACATTAAATCATATGCAATCTAGAATGATTTTGTTTTGAGGATTTTTCACATGCATGTAGAAGTTGAGGTTAATTCGATATGAATAACTTCTGTCTCTTTTCCAAGCAACAGTTCAGTGTATTAATGAGTTGCGACAGAGCCCTTCCCTGGGAATGTGGCTTGGTAATGCAACACCATTCACTTGTTGAGTTTACGTGATAACTTCGACGGGTGAACATAATCAAACTGAATATACGTGTTATATGTTATATATGTTATATGTTATATGTTATATATGTTATATTTGAGACTGGGGATAATTATGAGTCATAACAGATTCCCAGACACGTCATCTACGTCCTTACAGCTGCCTCCTGACCCTTCCTCCTCAGACCTGGCCCCCTTCCCTCCCTTCCTTCTCTCCTTTAATAAGCTTCCTTGATCCCAGGAGGAACCCTGCTGGTGAGAGGGGCCGCCCTTACCAAGGCTAAAAAGATATAGGTGACATTCTCAGGACATCGAAGGATTTGGTCCAATGCAGGTTCGGTTGTGTACAAAATGGTGTCTCCCATAACCAGCTCGCTGCTTGGATCGACGCCAGAACATCGATGACCAATCAGTTCGAAAAGCTTTTATAGTTTCTGAAGAAAAGCCGCTTATCTGTCGTCCACTTAGGAGTATACCAATGGTCCACTTGCCATAAACTGTAGCGATGTTATGAGAAAAGTCTGATGAGTAGCCTCTTGTGTCGTGATATTGCACGGGTTATACATCATATCTTGCTTTCACTCCTTCTTCGTGACCTTTCTGGACCTGTCCTGGACGCTGTTCATCAACACACAGGGCTGCCACAGGTTCCACGTTGGCGTTCACTACATCTCTTTAGGAAGCCATTTGGTAAACAAGTGACTACCTGGATAGTCACTCTCATTTGCCCTCTTTTTCACCTCTTGCACCTTTCTCTTGACCTCCTGCCTCTTTCTTATATATATATATATATCTATATATATATATATATATATATATATATATATATATATATATATATATATATATATATATATATATATATATATATATATATATATATATTTCACACTTGATCGCCGTTTCCCTCACTAGGGAGGTAACACCAGGGACATACGAAGAAAGGCCACCTCGCTCACATCCATTCTCCAGCCGCCATGCGTAATGCACACAATTTACCACTGGACGACGAGGATTCGAACCCATGCCACCAGACTAGCACCCGGCGAATCATCCACTCACTGAAGCCTAAGATCCAAACGAGATTCCCTCGTCGAGTCACGTGACCTGAAGGCTAAAGAGAAGCGCTACGAGCGACGCAGGGAGAGGAACAACCAGGTTGATCATAATGCTTCAGTATGACAACGGAAACTCACGACATCATGGTCTTCCACAGCTTCTGTCTGCCTCTACCTTGACCCGTCCTGGTGTAGACTAACTTGGGTGTAAACTCAAGCAGGTGTGAAGACAATCAGGGTGTAAACTAGTTACGTTTAAGCTGAAGCAGATGTAAACTTATTGAAGTGTGAACTCACTTTGGTTAGGGACTTTCTCCTGTTGGTAAACTCATTCAGTAAATAGGATGTAAACTCTCACCAGGCGTAAACTTGTGCAGGTGTAAACACTACTAGTGGTAAACTCACTCATTTGTAAACTTGCTCAACTTTAAACTCATCTAAGTGTAAACTCACCCAGGTGTAAGTTAACTCGCGTATAAACTCCTTCACGTGTAAACTTACCCGCAAATACACCTACTTATCTGTGTGGATTCCTCAGATGTAGATTTGTCCAGCTGTAAACTAACCCTGGTGTAAACTGACCCAGTTGTAAGTTCACTCAAGGGTAAACCAACCCAAGTCGAACTGATCTGTAAACTCATCAAGGCGTAAGCTAACTCGGTTGTAACTTCACTCAGGTGTAAACTAACCGAAGTCAAACTCAGCTGTAAATTCAACCACGTGCAAACACCAATGTAAAAACTCATGTGTAAACCAACCTAGGTGGAACTCAGCTGTAAATTCGCCAGTGCGTAAACTCATATGTATACACACCGTCAAAGCTAACCCCACCCCCTCTTCTAACAGAGACATGCAATCACGAAAATTAACTTTAAAAGTCAAGCGTCTTCTACTTGGAAGGACGAGGTATTTTCTTGGCTCTTTCAAATTTCTTAATCACGAAACAGTTCGGCACAAACGATCATATGTGATGATCTAATCATTTGTGAGAATGATCACAAAACACAATTATCGTAAACACAGTTATGAGTTTCCCAGAAGTTGTTGGAGAGGGGAGATAAGAAAGATAAGCTGAATGTACGTGTCAATGATGTGACTGTGTGTCTGACGACCAGTTCACTGGCATAGGTTCAATTCTCGGTGCGGGCAGACGGTACACAGTTAACCCAGCTGTTCATCCTTCCTCTGGTTGGTAGGTCCAGCCAGCCCACAGCTTGCACCTTGGCTCTAGTTAGCCCAGGAATGTCTATGTCTGGGGACACAGACAGCACTAAGCTTATCAGGGGTGACCATGGTAGTGAGGGATAGTTGGTCCCTTGTCAATACGATGTTACCCCAACTTGACCCACTAACATGAACATTACTAATGCTTCAACGTTTATCTAATATTTCCAGACAGTTCCAGAGAGAAGGCACACACACACACACACACACACACACACACACACACACACGCAAACACATATTTATATATATATGTTGGAAAGAATCACAATTTTGCGCGTGATCAAGATATTCCTATGAGTCCACGGGGAAAATGAAACACGAAAAGTTCCCAAGTGCACTTTCGTGTCATAATCACATCATCAGGGGAGACACAAGAGAGAAATATAACAGTCAGTTGATATACAACGAAGAGACGAAGCTAGGACGCCATTTGGTAAACATGTTTGCAAGAGATATGATGATAAAGTATTATGCACAGACTTTGGGACACAATATCATGTGAAAAGCCAACACTATAGTCTCCTCTGTGGTCGTGATAACACTGCTTCGAGAACCATTGTTATGTTGCAGATGGATCTGTGTGAGGCTCAGTCATGGCTCTGGCGTATGACGTACACAGATTTGTAACACTGATACATGCAATCCTTGATAGCGGAAACAGTGATAGTAGCAAGTGTCGCTAGCTTTCACACTGATATTAGCAAGTGTCGCTAGCTTTCACACTGATATTAGCAACGGTCTCTAGTAATAACACTGATACCAGAAACCCTTATCTCCAGTAACACTGATAATAGCATCCTTTGCTACCAATGACGCTGATGATAGCAACCGAAGCTGCCAATAACGCTGATAGTAGCAACCGTTGCTACCAATAACGACATAATAGCAACCGTTGCTAACAGCAACTCTGATTATAGCAACCGTTGCTACCAATAACGCTGATTATAGCAACCGTTGCTAACAACTAATGTGAGAAACCAGTTGGCTTGCGTGTTCATTATATCTATACATTGTCTCTAATAGCTAAATTACAATGGAGATAATTTACTATTCTATTCATTTTAAATCTAAAATCTTCCCATTAATTTGAGGCAGTGACGCCACGTTTTCATCGCTTGCAAATCTAACTAAAAATCGTGAAAATACATTTGTTCACTGAGAGACAGAAAATCATTTAAACCTGACATCTGTTGACGCGACTCGAGACTAATGCGTTTGACTAATGGAGATTTCTGTGTAGCATGTTCCTGATGCATATTTTCCACAAAGAATGGGAAAAAAGGTGTCTTTAGAACGTTATATTCGCATTATTTTTCAGTTGTCATTATCCTATGCATAAAATATCACAGTTAATTTGAACGTCTCTTGTGATTATCACTACTTTATAAGCGAGCAGACAGTTCTGTGTGTCCCTCCTTAACAAACACGAGTCACATATCATAAACCTGTTTAGATCCTGCTGTATAGAGCCCTGAATACATTCCATCTTTCTTCAATTCTACTCAACTTTGAGTTCAGGAAAAAACCTAGTCATTTTCTCTTCATCGTAAACAGATGAAGTAGAGTGTGAATAATGTCCCAGAACTCTGATGTAACGTATGTACCATTATAGATACAAGAGAATACAAAGGAATTCCAATACCAACTGACCACTAGGTAGATCCTTTCGAGGTTGTTTGTGATGGTAGATCAAAAACTCACAGATTCACAGTGTGGTCAAGGTGAGGAGGTATAGTGATTCAAAGTGAAAACCTTTAGATTATCAGTGTGACTAAGGATACTTATACAGTGTATGTCATGGATTTGGAGCGAACTGGCCATCAAGTCTATACTTCAACGTCTTCGTAGCACTGCTTCCAACCACTCTAAACTCGTAAATCATTCCATATCTTAACAACCCTGTTGAAGAAAAAAAATACTTCGCCTCATTACCGAGAGTGAAGTCATACGACACAAATCTTCAGTTAGTTTGTTCGATCAAGGTGATCGAAGCCTTTAAGAATTCTAAATACCTGTATCAGATCACCGCTTAGCCTCTGTTCTTCTGTAATTAGATTCAAGTCGTTTATTTGGCTCAAACATATGGGAATCATCTCTGTAGCTTGACACTATCTTCTCTCCATTCTGTTTATGTCTTTTTCTTTTTTTTCAAGAAGGATGACACACGTATACTTTAATATATTCATTAAAGAAAAAAGTAAAAAGATATATATCATCATCCTTTGCCAGGATTCGTAATATAGATGGCGAGCGTCTGATAAGATCGTGCAAGCCAAGGGTTCGCCTTCAGCAACATTCTTATGACAAGAAATTGAGTTGCCAGGACAAAAGCCCATCAGGGATAAATTCATGACAAGAATTTCTAAGCAACTCGATCCCTCACAGCTTGCCATGGAGAACACTGAAGTATGGGGGAGGGGAGGAAGGGGGATTGGTGAATATTTCTTTATTTTTGGGATAATCATCAATAGAATTCACATCTGTCTGGTTTACAGAGACAGAACTACAGACATCTTATATAAGAATCATGTACTGAGAAATAATGAATATAGCTCTCAGAGTTGGTAGGCTTCCTGTAGATTTTAAATGACAAATGATCAGATTCTCTATTTATCAACATAACAATATCTATAGTTATGTCTACGTTTTTAAGAGCACCACAGATATGTGATCCCATAGGCCTGGTAGATGAATATAGTCATATAAGACGTATCTTTAGGCAGTTATATTATCCCAATTGGTTTGTGAACAAAGCTTACTGGAAAGCTAGGAAGACATTTTATGCTTCTTGTGACAAATATGTGACAAATAAGGATAAGTCTAAATGTTTAGTGTTGCCCTATTCTCCCAACTTAGCTAATCTAAGACGTGTTCTAAAAACATTGCTTGTAATGTTGCTTTCCACTACAACAACACCATCAGTAAGACCTTAATAAATAGTAGGCCAAATCATGCAACAATTGGGAGTGTTTACGTCGTCAAATGCAAGTCATGTAAATATATTTATATAGGCCAGACTGGTAAAACTGTAACGGAGATGTGTTATTGGCACCGTCATGCAGTACGCAGGGATGACCACAAAAATGCGATCGCTAAACATTGTCATGAAAATGATCACCCTGGCCATAGATCTTGAAAATCCCGTTATTCTATACCCCTCTGCTGATTATGTCACATGTAACGTCATTGAATCTGTCTTAATTGCTAATACTAAGAACTTTAATTCGTCCCCAGGCAATTTTAAAGCCCATCCTAGCATTAACCAAATCATTATGAGAGAATTGACAAAACACGAAAACATAAAAGTTGTTCAAGACACACCCAGCTACCCAGGTCAACCCCCGCCACGTGACCCCCCTTAATCACTCTCCCTTACAACGGTTACTGCCAGACAAAGCGGACAGTGGTTGGTCTGTACAGATTGGTGCTGGACGGCGGGACTCAAGTGTGATGTTGGGACTTAAATAACTTTGTTAAGTACTGGCACCACCTGATGATGAGGTGGATTGTCTCCACGAAACATGTCGTGCCACATGTATAGAAAAATTACATGTTAAATATAATTGTATGAATTCCTACTGAAGTGCGATTTCACCTTCATATATATATATATATATATATATATATATATATATATATATATATATATATATATATATATATATATATATATATATTCTTTTTCTATTATGCTTTGAAACTGTCTCCCGCGTTAGTGAGGTAGCGCAAGCAAACAGGCGAAAGAATGGCCCAACCCACCCACATACACATGTATATACATAAAAGCCCACACACGCACATATACATACCTAAACGTTTCAACGTATGCATACATATACATACACAGACATACACATATATACACATGTACATATTAATACATGCTGCCTTCATCCATTCCTGCCGCCAACGCGCCACACATAAAATGAGCCCCCTTCCCACCGTGTGAGCGCGAGCCAGCGCCAGGAAACGACAACAAAGGCCCCATTCGTTCACACTCAGTCTCTAGCTGTCATGTGTAATGCACCGAAACCACAGCTCCCTTTCCATATCCAGGACCCACAAAACTTTCCATGGTTTACTCCAAACGCTTCACATGCCCTGGTTCAATCCATTGACGGCGCGTCGACCTGAGTATACCACAACGTTACAGTTCACTCTATTCCTTGCACGCCTTTCACCCTCCTGTATGTTCAAGCCCCGATCGCTCAAAATCTTTTTCACTCCATCCTTCCACCTCCAATTTGGTCTCCCACTTCTCTTTCCTCCACCTCTGACATACATATCCTCTTTGTCAATCTTTCCTCACTCATTCTCTCCATGTGACCAAACCATTTCAATACACCCTCCTCTGCTCTCTCAACCACTCTCTTATTACCACACATCTCTCTTACCCTTACATTTCTTACTCGATCAAACCACCTCACACCACATATTGTCCTCAAATATCTCACTTCCAACGCATCCATCCTCCTCCAACTACCCTATCTATTGCAAATGCCTCACAACCATATAACATTGTTGGAACCACTATTCCTTCAAACATACCCATTTTTGCTCTCCGAGATAACGTTCTCGACTTCCAAACTTTCTTTAACGCTCCCAGAACCTTTGCCCCCTCCCCCACCCTGTGACTTACTTCCGCATCCATGGTTCCTTCCGCTGCCAAATCCACTCCCAGAAATCTAAAACACTTCACTTCCAGTTTTTCTCTATTCAAACTCACCACCCAATTTACTTGTCCCTCAACCCTACTAAACCAAATAACCTTGCTCTAATTCACATTTACTCTCATCTTTCTTCTTTCACACACTTTACCAAACTCAGTCACCAACTTCTGCAGTTTCTCACCCGAATCAGCCACCAGCGTTGTATCATCAGCAAATAACAACTGACTCACTTCCCAAGCCCTCTCATCCACAACAGACTGCATACTTGCCCCTCTTTCCAAATCTCTTTCATTCACTTCCCTAACAGGTACAGTAGGGTTGAGGGTCAAGTCAATTGGGAGGTAATTTTGAATGGAGAAAAATTGGAGGAAGTGAAGTGCTTTAGATATCTGGGAGTGGATTTGGCAGCGGATGGAACCATGGAAGCGGAAGTGAATCACAAGGTGGGGGATGGGGCGAAAATTTTGGGAGCGTTGAAAAATATGTGGAAGTCGAGAACGTTATCTTGGAAAGCAAAAATGGGTATGTTTGAAGGAATAGTGGTTCCAAAAATGTTATATGGTTGCGAGGCGTGGGCTATAGATAGAGTTGTGCGGAGGTGGGTGGATGTGCTGGAAATGAGATGTTTGAGGACAATATGTGGTGTGAGGTGGTTTGATCGAGTAAATAATGAAAGGGTAAGAGAGATGTGTGATAATAAAAAGATTGTGTTTGAGAGAGCAGAAGAGGGTGTTTTGAAATGGTTTTGTCATATGGAGAGAATGAGTGAGGAAAGATTGACAAAGAGGATATATGTGTCAGAGTTGGAGGGAACGAGGAGACGTGGGAGGCCAAACTGGAGGTGGAAAGATGTAGCGAAAAAGATTTTGAGTGATCGGGGCCTGAACATGCAGGAGGGTGAAAGACGTGCAAGGAATAGAGTAAATTGGAACGATGTGGTATACGGGGGTCGACGTGCTGTCAATAGATGGAATCAGGGCATGTGAAGCGTCTGGGGTAAACTATGGAAAGTTTTGTGGGTCCTGGATGTGGAAAGGGAGCTGTGGTTTCGGTGCATTATACATGACAGGTAGAGACTGAGCGTGAACGAATGTGGCCGTTGTTGTCTTTTCTTAGCACTACCTCGCGTGCATGCCGGGGGACGGGGTTGTCTTTTCATAAGTGGCGGGGTGGCGACGAGAATGGATGAAGGCAGCAAGTATGAATTATGTACATGTGTATATATGTATATGTCTGTGTATGTATATATATGTATACGTTGAAATGTATAGGTATGTATATGTGCGTGTGTGGACGTGTATGTATATACATGTGTATGTGGGTGAGGGCCATTCCTTCGTCTATTTCCTTGCGCTACCTCGCTAACACGGGACACAGCGACAAAGTATATATATATATATATATATATATATATATATATATATATATATATATATATATATATATATATATATATATATATATGACTAAATTATTCTATTGAATTCCCTCATAACGAAACCAATGTTGATTTTTAGTTAGTAGTTCATTCCCACCTAAAAGCAGATTCAACTTTGTTCAATCGATCGATAGATAAGGAGACTGACTGATATGCAAATAAAAGTGATAGATAGCTAGGTCGCGTTTGATTAAGTTGGGAGAGAGTATTTCTAAGTGAGTCGTTGATGTCAACGTATATTACTAAAACTCCATCACTAAACTGGATCTAGTTAGAGCGAAACTAAACCTTAAACTTGAACGAAACGCAGTGTGAGGTAGATGGGTTAGATTTAGAAATCTTTTTTCTTTCAAACTATTCGCCATTTCCCGCGTTAGCGAGGTAGCGTTAAGAACAGAGGACTGGGCCTTGGAGGGAATATCCTCACCTGGCCCCCTTCTCTGTTCCTTGTTTTGGAAAATTAAAAAAAAACGAGAGGGGAAGATTTCCAGCCCCCCGCTCCCTCCCCTTTTAGTCGCCTTCTACGACACGCAGGGAATACGTGGGAAGTATTCTTTCTCCCCTATCCCCAGGGATTTAGAAATGATATGGAATATCAATTTCTGAACAATGATCTTTGCCCCCATGTCGCTGTGCAGAGACCATCCCCTCCTCCATGGCTCCCGACCTCCTCCTTCAGTCATGTCACATCCTACAGACCTTCCATAAGAAAGGAGAAGCAAGGGAGGACTAGTGGCTTCGGTAAACCCAATGTTTTTATGAACCTATTGGAACTCTGTGGATCCTCTGTCTTCTCTCTACCTCGTGTAAATACGCTAAAAAGTTTCCCGGCTGCTACAGTTAGCGCCAGGGGGGGAGAAATGATGTATTATGTTGTTCTCATCTTCATCAAGTGAGACAGAAGGAAAGTTTGTGGCAATAATGCGTTGTGATGTTCCCCCCCCCGGATGTTCCCAGACAGATGTTATCGCCAGGTTTGGAACACTCTCTCTCTCTCTCTCTCTCTCTCTCTCTCTCTCTCTCTCTCTCTCTCTCTCTCTCTCTCTCTCTCTCTCTCTCTCTCTCTCGTCTACCGCAAAGCTCTGAAATTACCGACCTATAAGTAAGGTTTACTAGCCCACGTAAGTAGCGCGCCCGAGCAACTCCTGCTTTGTGACTGTAAATCTTTGTGTGGCCTCCACCTTACTCTGTGAGTGGTCCACGAGGGAGAGTTTCTGGCAACCACCGACTCTCTCTCTCTCTCTCTCTCTCTCTCTCTCTCTCTCTCTCTCTCTCTCTCTCTCTCTCTCTCTCTCTCTCTCTCTCTGTCATAATCTCTTTCCCCCACAACTCGTTTGTGAAAGAAAATGAATGTTATTTTCTTCTTCTTGTACTGGCCTTACTTAACAAGTTAGTTATTCATTGACACTGAAAAATGGGAAATCTATTAACGAAACAGTTTTCTCCTCCCGACTTTACAAAATGTCGGACCAGGAAGTTTGTTGTCTCAGTAATGATTATAAAAAGACCAGAAAGTCTTGGCTTCGTGTTCCCCAGGCAAGCTTCAGACTCTCCAAACATGGCACCTCTGTACGTAGCATACTGGTGCTGGCGGGTTGGCACAACGGGACATGTTATGGCCATGTCTGCCCTGCTGGAAGGGCGGGGAAACCACAGCTGGTCATGGCTGTGTTGTTACTGGTGAGGCAAGCAGCGTCCATTGTGTCTGAGGTAGTCAAGGATCGAGGAACTTCCCCTGATCACGTCAGTGCTACTGATGGCGCAAGGAGCTCCCCTTATCATGCTACTGACGGAGGAAGGAGCTCCTCTTATCATGCTACTGACGGAGGAAGGAGCTCCCCTTATCATGCTACTGATGGAGGAAGGAGCTCCTCTTATCATGCTTCTGATGGAGGAAGGAGCTCCTCTTATCATGCTACTGACGGAGGAAGGAGCTCCCCTTATCATGCTACTGATGGAGGAAGGAGGTCCTCTTATCATGCTACTGACGGAGGAAGGAGCTCCTCTTATCATGCTACTGATGGAGGAAGGAGCTCCTCTTATCATGCTACTGATGGAGGAAGGAGCTCCTCTTATCATGCTACTGACGGAGGAAAGAACTCTCCTGGTCATGTCTGTGTCACAGAGGGATTAAGGTCTTTTAAGAAACATAATCCTTTACGTGACCCTATCTTGTGACATGACCAGTCACAATGGAACCTGGATATCCAGAACCACCCACTACCTGGCTACGATGTAGGAGGGCATCGTTCTCCTGAAGTGATGCCATACCACTCAAGACCCATTTGTACGGGGACAACGTACCTGGGCATTGCTACCATACTAGTCAAGGAATAGATCATGTTCAGATATTAATGTAAGGCAGCCGATGATATGTTGGTTGGATCTCAAGAACACGGTCCTCCTCGCCAGATACACCTGCCACCAGGACAGGTGTCTACATCTGTGTCTTACTGACGGCATTGTAACAGATAGTGAACATATGACATGTGGTACAGATGAGGCATCTGGCAGCCCTGGCTCATGTGGCTGGGATGGGGCATCCGTCAGGGGCCTCTGTACTTTCGGGATGGTTTACCATCTGTATTACAATCTTCTGGAGACAGATGGTACCAGCTACTGGAAACAGGTGGTATCGGCTTACCATCTGTTGGAGACGGGTGGTATAAACTCACCATCTGTTACAGACAGGTGGTATAAACAAGATCATCATCTAGGTGGTGGGTCGTCTGACAGCTGGACCAGCACCAACGTTGCCACATTTATACACAAATTGGCCCACAAAACCACGAATTCCTAGACTGGCAGTAAATGGCGGAGAACTTCCTCCCAGCCTTTTCCCTGGTTATGATATCTCACAGTCGGCTATTTACGGGCAACACGTGAGGTTGTATCTCCTGCAAATTGGCCTTGTTTCAGACTCTAATGGACTGTGTGTTGAGTCCCCGTAGTCTGGACTCCATTCCTGGATTTTCAGCCTCGCTGGAACCTTCACATTTCACATAACGTCTTTCCACTTGAGTCTAGATGATGTGGTGTGTATAGTTCCTTTCACGTCCGTCAACCGTTGCATGAAATAACCTAAAAAGTTGATTCATTGGCATCATTCCCATCGCTCCCTGTGATCTGGTCCTTTGTTGGTATGTGAGACGATGTGGTCCAGGAAATGAGACGTATGGACCTTATAGAAGGAACATGGAGGAGGTAGGTTCTCTGTACAGAACCATAACAAACAAATCTTTATGGACAGGATAACCAGCTAGTGACCAACTGGATCACATAAGAACGCATCCTGTACGAGGCAGTCGGTCCGCAGTTCATCTAGCTGTTCATCTTCCTCTAGGGGCTGGTTGATAAGTTGGGTATCTGGCTGAGGCGTCCTAGCTACGTCTCTTCGTTGTGTATCAACTGACTGTTATATTTCTCTCTCGTGTCTCCCCGGATGATGTGATTATTACACGAAAATGCACTTGAGAACTTATCGTGTTTCATTTTCCCCGTGGACTCATCGGAATATACTTGATCACGCGCAAAATTGTGATCCTTTCCAATATATATGGTGAAATCGCACTTCAGTAGGAGTTCATACAATTATATCTAACATGTAATTTTTCCATACATGTGGCACGACATGTTTCGTGGAGACAATCCACCTCATCATCAGTTGCCAGTACTTAACAAAGTTATTTAAATCCCAACATCACACTTGAGTCCCGCCGTCCAGCACCAATCTGTACAGACCAACCACTGTCCGCTTTGTCTGGCAGTAACCGTTGTAAGGGAGAGTGATTAAGGGGGGTCACGTGGCGGGGGTTGACCTGGGTAGCTGGGTGTGTCTTGAACAACTTTTTATGTTTTCGTGTTTTGTCAATTCTCTCATAATAATTTGGTTAATGCTAGGATGGGTTTTAAAGTTGCCTGGGGACAAATTTCAGTTCTTAGTGTTAGCAATTAAGAAAGATTCAATGACGTTGCGTGTGGCATAATCAGCAGAGGGGTATAGAATAACGGGATTTTCAAGATCTATGGCCAGGGTGATCATTTTCATGACAATGTTTAGCGATCGCATTTTTTGTGGTCATCCCTGCGTACTGCATGACGGTGCCAATAACACATCTCCGTTACAGTTTTACCAGTCTGGCCTATATAAATATATTTACATGACTTGCATTTGACGACGTAAACACTCCCAATTGTTGCATGATTTGGCCTGCTATCTATAAGCGTCTTACTCATAGTGTTATTGTACTGGAAAGAAACATTACAAGCACTGTCTTTTAGAACCAGTTTGTGAGTGGCAGCTGTGTGGCCTCACATGCTCGTCAGGGGCTGACAATCCTCGGGCGTGGGTTTAAACGAACCATGGGTTCCAGTGTTGAAAATTACTCCGGCGTTGGTTTAATCGCCTCACGACTGCAGTAACAAGGCCGTAGGTTTGAATTCTTCCGGCGCCGGTTTAAATGCTTCATAAGCGAGGAGGGTTTGAATTCCCCAAGCACCAGGGTAAATGCCAAGACCCGCCAGGCTTGAAGAAGCGGGTGTTGAGGAGGGAGGGAGTTGTAATGCGCGCGTCTTAACTGTGTCATTAAAAGGATTATGCAGATCTGGGCTGCATGAGGAGTACCCATGATAAAGACCTTGATAAAAGCACTTTTTTTTATGGACATATTTGCTCCGGGGATTTTCCCTAAAGTGGACGTCGAGAACTTAGGACGTTGGTCTATCTCGGTGTGAAATGTACCCACAGAAGCTGTCTTGAGGTCTGTGACGCAGGTAGATGGTAGGTCTTAACGAACGAACGGGCGGACGGATGGGAGGGCAGGGGTTAACTGTCTGTCTGCCTGTATGTGAAAGAGGATTCTGATGTGAGGAAAGTGTAGAGATACTCGAGGATGTGCAGAGGAGACTACATGGGCCACTGTACTGAACGGTGAGTGTTGACATGTAATGTTTTCTTTCTATCAATCTCCACCGAGTCATTGTCTTTTATGTCTACTAAGGTCATCTCGTATCATGTTACAGATTGTATGCAAAGGGAAAGTCATGATCAACTAGATAAATAAACAAGAGATTAGCGGTCGTATAGATCGGGTTAAGTGATGACAGAAATGCATGTGGGGTTGAAGAGTGTCTTGGAATAGTCGACATTTAGTCTTTCATGTGTCTTTATTGATAACTTTAGAAATATAATAAATCTAAGTGTGTTTCAAGTTCTCTAATTCATGCAAGATTATGTGATGAAGGTTTGAAGATACAGTTGGAGTGAGAAACAACGATTAATGATACCGTGTCCCAGCAGTGGTTGGTGATCTGGTTCCACGCAACGTATGCTGCAAACTGTGAGTTCCTACAGTGTAGAGTGAGGCAAAAACTGATCATACAACCGACAATATGATGGTCGACAGCCATATGGCTGGAGGAGTTTTGAGGAGAGAGACTTAGAGAGATTGGTGTCCACACTGGCGTCATCCATGAGTGAGTTTAGATTATTTGTAGTGATCTGGAAGTCACTGGTTTGTAAAGGGAAGAGGGTAGAGGAGACAGCACATCTCTGGGGATTACACGGGGATTACACGGGATACAGGATATGAGCCACGAACACTGCATCCATAGTGCTGGATACACGAGAGTAAATCAAGGGGACCAGGGGAACAAGAAGATCACACCTGGGAAGTTTAGCGAGAAGATCCTGATACCAAACTTTGACAAGGGCGTTTGAACAAACGGCCTATCAAATAAGAAAACACTGCCTCAAGTGGGTTAGAGTGGCGTTGAAGTTTATAATGGGTTAAGAGAGAGAGTCAAGATGGTCGGGCGGCGGGCGGAGTAAACCCAGACTTTGTGTCTTAGATCAGCTGGGAGGTGCAGGATGATGGTGAAGTTGTGTATGGAAGTTGTGATGGCTGTACTGATGCAGGAGGTCAGAGATATTGATCTGTGGTGCGGTAGGTCGGGTGAACTATCCTGTGAACAACTGTGGTATTTATTGGCAAGTTTTGTGGACTTGGAGGTGAGGGAGGTATGGACTGTGCTGGTGGAGAGACGGTAGTATAGAGACATTGGAGAGACAATGATAGACGGGCTGTATGGGTGGAGAGACAGTGATAGACGGGCTGTATGGGTGGAGAGACGGTGATAGACGGGCTGTATTGGTGGAGAGACAGTGATAGACGGGCTCTATGGGTGGAGAGACAATGATAGACGGGCTGTATTGGTGGAGAGACAGTGATAGACGGGCTGTATGGGTGGAGAGACAGTGATAGACGGGCTGTATGGGTGGAGAGACAGTGATAGACGGGCTGTACTGGTGGAGAAACAGTGGTAGACTATACTGGTGGAGAGACAGTGAGTGACAGACTATACTGGTGGAGAGACAGAAATGTATGAAGAGGAAAGTAAAGGTGGACCCATGCAGATGAACAGAAAGGAAAGATATGAAAGATGGAAAGAGAAAGAAAAGAATTAAAATGTTTAATGGAGAAGAGACGTGATGGAGGGAAAGAGCGACATGTTGTGACGTATGGTAATGGTTTGGATGGGGTGAAACGAGGAAAGACGAGACAATATTGCTAGTGGCAGTACAGGAACATTTGCTCAGAACACACTCTGTAAAGACGGAGGTTGAGGAGCAGATGGTCAGGTCACACGGGGTGTTGACCTGACACTAGGAGAGTGGTTAGGTCACACGAGGTGTTGACCTGACACTAGAACGTGGTCAGGTCACACGATGTGTTGACCTGACACTAGGAGTGTGGTCAGGTCACACGGGGTGTTGATCTGACACTAGAAGCGTGGTCAGGTCACACGAGGTGTTGACCTGACACTAGAAGCGTGGTCAGGTCACACGGGGTGTTGACCTGACACTAGGAGAGTGGTTAGGTCACACGAGGTGTTGACCTGACACTAGAACGTGGTCAGGTCACACGAGGTGTTGACCTGACACTAGGAGTGTGGTCAGGTCACACGGGGTGTTGATCTGACACTAGAAGCGTGGTCAGGTCACACGAGGTGTTGACCTGACACTAGAAGCGTGGTCAGGTCACACGGGGTGTTGACCTGACACTAGAAGCGTGGTCAGGTCACACGGGGTGTTGATCTGACACTAGAAGCGTGGTCAGGTCACACGAGGTGTTGACCTGACACTAGGAACGTGGTCAGGTCACACGGGGTGTTGACCTGACACTAGGAACGTGGTCAGGTCACACGAGGGTTGACCTGACACTAGGAGTGTGGTCAGGTCACACGGGTGTTGACCTGACACTAGGAGCGTGGTCAGGTCACACGAGGGTTGACCTGACACTAGGAGCGTGGTCAGGTCACACGAGGGTTGACCTGACACTAGGAACGTGGTCAGGTCACACGGGGTGTTGACCTGACACTAGGAACGTGGTCAGGTCACACGAGGGTTGACCTGACACTAGGAGCGTGGTCAGGTCACACGAGGGTTGACCTGACACTAGGAGCGTGGTCAGGTCACACGGGGTGTTGACCTGACACTAGGAGCGTGGTTAGGTCACACGAGGGTTGACCTGACACTAGGAACGTGGTCAGGTCACACGGGGTGTTGACCTGACACTAGGAACGTGGTCAGGTCACACGAGGGTTGACCTGACACTAGGAGTGTGGTCAGGTCACACGGGTGTTGACCTGACACTAGGAGCGTGGTCAGGTCACACGAGGGTTGACCTGACACTAGGAGCGTGGTCAGGTCACACGAGGGTTGACCTGACACTAGGAACGTGGTCAGGTCACACGGGGTGTTGACCTGACACTAGGAGCGTGGTCAGGTCACACGAGGGTTGACCTGACACTAGGAGCGTGGTCAGGTCACACGGGGTGTTGACCTGACACTAGGAGCGTGGTCAGGTCACACGAGGGTTGACCTGACACTAGGAACGTGGTCAGGTCACACGAGGGTTGACCTGACACTAGGAACGTGGTCAGGTCACACGAGGGTTGACCTGACACTAGGAACGTGGTCAGGTCACACGGGGTGTTGACCTGACACTAGGAGCGTGGTCAGGTCACACGAGGGTTGACCTGACACTAGGAGCGTGGTCAGGTCACACGGGTGTTGACAGAATGGAGCCCATCTCTAGCATGCAGCGTAATGAGGAATGAGGCATTGTTAACCGGCACTAACAACCCACTTGAACTACCTCGTTCAAAAACATCGTCATAAATGATTTTTTTTTCGTAAATCTAAAATTTTCTCTCATACGAACATCAACAATAATTTCTTTGTAATTAGTAGATACAGTGTCACACAAAAAATTGAAAAATCATACAAAAAATTAAATTTTTTTTTGTAGATTTAAAATTCAATATCATACAAACATTAACAATCATGTTTTTTTTTTGTAATTTCTAGATTCAATGTCACACAAACATTTTAAAAAACCAGACAAAAAATATTTCTTTTTTGTAAATCTAAAATTAAGTAGCGTACAAAAATCAGGTAAAACAGTTTTCATGTCAGAAGGTGAAGATTTTAGTGACGTAGGATGAGACATTAAGTGTTGAACATTCCCACTGAAGTAATAAGACCTCAGATACTCCATCATAAGCCTTGATGGTGGAGGCTTATGTCTACACAACCAACATCATATTTTCCTCTGATAGATCAATCAGAGTTTCAAAAACCTTGTTTCACAACCAGCTAGAGACTATTATGATTCACAACTGTATAACATGACGACCTCATGTTGTACTCATGCTGGAGTTGTTCACAAAGTTACTTCACAAGTCTTATTAAAAGCTAAGTTGGCCAAAGGACTGAAATATACAACATCATCTGATGTTCTGTGTTATATCGAAGTTGATCATCCACCTTCGAGTTGAACAATTTGACGACAAGAGGGATGAAAAAATACCCAGATATTCGCTTTCCCATTAAGGACTAATGAATCAAAGAAGAAATCTTATGAGATGATGAGGAGGAGGAGGAGAAAACATGAGAGAGGATAATGAGGTACCAGGAATACATCTTATCAAATAGTTTAATGAGAACCGAAATGGATGAGAAGAATACAAAGAATGTTATCTGGATTGATGCTAATGGAGATAAGGCATATCTTCTTCAACCCTTATCTTATATGTGCAAGACAGTGATTACGTAAAGATATTCTATATCAGGAAAGAGAAAGGCGGGAGAGGTAGTGAGGGTGTGACAAGAAGACTATAATGAATCATTATATGAACTCAGGAGGGACTACAGAGATGGAGCCAAGCTCAGGAGGGACTACAGAGATGGAGCCAAGCTCAGGAGGGACTACAGAGATGGAGCCAAGCTCAGGAGGGACTACAGAGATGGAGCCAAGCTCAGGAAGGACTACAGAGATGGAGCCAAGCTCAGGAAGGACTACAGAGATGGAGCCAAGCTCAGGAGGGACTAAAGCAGGAGAGCTAAACTGAGGAGGGAGTACAGAGATGGAGCTAAACTGAGGAGGGAGTACAGAGATGGAGCTAAACTGAGGAGGGAGTACAGAGATGGAGCTAAACTGAGGAGGGAGTACAGAGATGGAGCTAAACTGAGGAGGGAGTACAGAGATGGAGCTAAACTGAGGAGGGAGTACAGAGATGGAGCTAAACTGAGGAGGGAGTACAGAGATGGAGCTAAACTGAGGAGGGAGTACAGAGATGGAGCTAAACTGAGGAGGGAGTACAGAGATGGAGCTAAACTGAGGAGGGAGTACAGAGATGGAGCTAAACTGAGGAGGGAGTACAGAGATGGAGCTAAACGATACATTATTTACTTGGACTTTGCGATTAACCATGGGAAGATGACAGTGTTATACATCGGGTTAATGGGAAGATGACAGTGTTATACATCGGGTTAATGGGAAGATGACAGTGTTATACATCGGGTTAATGGGAAGATGACAGTGTTATACATCGGGTTAATGGGAAGATGACAGTGTTATACATCGGGTTAATATGGTAATAACTTCAGAGTGAGTGAGGTTACAGGCAATGATGATAATGCGATGTGTGAAGCTTGTGTGATCATAACAAGCCAAGTGTACAGTAGGATGGTGATGAAGATGACAGCGAGGATAGATAAGGACAGAGGAAGAGATATTGACGAACATGGTTCCATGGTAAGACGACAGATATGATGTTATCATCTCATGATATCCAAGTGATAACGCCAGATGATATCAGATATCAACAAATAAACCAACCGTAACACACGGTGAAGCAGACGACCAAAATACATATGAGAGAGAGAGAGAGAGAGAGAGAGAGAGAGAGAGAGAGAGAGAGAGAGAGAGAGAGAGAGAGAGAGAGAGAGAGAGAGAGAGAGAGAGAGAGAGAGAGAGAGAGAGAGAGAGAGAGAGAGAGGCAGGATCAGTCAAACTGACAGATGGGGTCATGACGCTTCCTGGGGTCGGGGTCAATAAGGTCAATATTTGAGGAAGTAACGAACACACATTCTCTCTCTCTCTCTCTCTCTCTCTCTCTCTCTCTCTCTCTCTCTCTCTCTCTCTCTCTCTCTCTCTCTCTCTCTCAGCATCAAGATGATCGAATCGAAACTAAATGTGTCAGAAATATAATGGGGACCTGCACACCTGGGGACCCCACACCTGGGGACCTGCACGTCTGGGGACCCCACACTCGGAAACCCCCACACCTGGGCCCCCCACACCTGGGCCCCCCCACACCTGGGGACCCCACAAGATATAAACCTCACATGTTTTACCTTCCTCAGTCTCCATTATGGCCCGGAATACTGTCACATTCTTATAATCATTTTCTAAGTCAGGCAAATATAGTATTACTGTTGCCACCAGCAGCTAAGTGCACTTGGCTGGATAATCTTACGATCATGGAACAAGAACTTGACGTGTGCTATAACAATATTTAGTCCCAGTATGGGAATTCCAGGCCACTGGAAACTAAAAGGAAATATATTGGTCATATACGAAATAACCAGAATTGAAAAAATGTATATATGTGTGTGTAGTTCTGTGTGTTATTATCATATGTGTGTTATGGGTAGAGAGTTCTACACTAATGGTGTATATATATATACCATGTTGTGTATATGTACCATGTCTTTACTCATATATATACACTACTGGTCGGGTTCGAACCCCGGGTAGGGCGCTTGGCTACTTCGACCACTCGGAGGTTTAAAGACACATACACACTAGACTTCTGGTGATGTATATACATTGGTCTGTCAGTCGACATGTTCGTCACATCATCGGAGTGGCGTGAGATTAATGTCCATGTTACCATCACCGAGATCAGGTTGTGACACACGTAAAAACATCAGGTTGTGACACACGTAAAAACATCAGGTTGTGACACACGTAAAAACATCAGGTTGTGACACATGTAAAAACATCAGGTTATGACACACGTCAAAACATCAGATTGTGACACACGTAAAAACACCAGAGGTCGAGTGTGGCCGAGGTAGCCTAGCGCCCTTACCCAGGGTTCGAACCCGACCCATGTTGTGTATATATACATTTGTCTATTTGTCGACCCTAGCTATATACATACCAACAGTACATGTAGTCGCTTCACTGTGAGACACATTATCCTTGACCTACGTCCAAAGTGAGTTTGGTCACATGGTTCCTACCGGGTCAGTAAGGGTCTTACTGCCTGTGTGATGCACCAGATCCACACCCTGACATGCAAGGCTGTCATCAGGCAATAACGTACCCAAGAGTGGGAGGGAAGGAATGGGGGCTGTTAGGTGAAGGGTCTACTTACTGGTTTTCGTTATGTTATCACTGAACACTCGAGTGTGGTTTCAGCTGTCATGTTCAGTGTTCATCCGTCTGTGAACATGTTGAACATATGGTTTTGGTCTGAACTGGTTCAAGAGTGCTTTCAGAACTTACAAGACACTGAATGTGAAGTTAATCATGATCAATGATTGATCTGATGTACGATTAATCAAATATCTCAGGCAAGTTATCATTAATTAATCAAATACGCAGCCAAGTTATCTATATCTATTTATTTTGCTTTGTCGCTGTCTCCCGTGTTAGCAAGGTAGCGCAAGGAAACAGACGAAGGAATGGCCCAACCCACCCACATACACATGTATATACATACACGTCCACACATGCAAATATACATACCTATACATCTCAATGTACACATATATATATATACACACACAGACATATACATATATACACATGTACATAATTCATACTTTCTGCCTTTATTCATTCCCATCGCCACCTCGCCACACAAGAAATAACAACCCCCCACTACCCCCGCATGTGTGCGAGGTAGCGCTAGGAAAAGACAACAAAGGCCCCATTCGTTCACACTCAGTCTCTAGCTGTCATGTAATAATGCATCGAAACCACAGTTCCCTTTCCACATCCAGGCCCCACACAACTTTCCATGGTTTACCTCAGACGCTTCACATGCCCTTGGTTCAATCCATTGACAGCACGTCGACCCTGGTATACCACATCTTTCCAATTCACTCTATTTCTTGCACACGCCTTTCATCTTCCTGCATGTTCAGGCCCCGATCACTCAAAATCTTTTTCACTCCATCTTTCCACCTTCAGTTTGGTCTCCCACTTCTCCTCGTTCCCTCCACCTCTGACACATATATCCTCTTTGTCAATCTTTCCTCACTCATTCTCTCCATGTGCCCAAACCATTTCAAAACACTCTCTTCTGCTCTCTCAATCACACTCTTTTTATTACCACACATTTTTGCTTTCCGAGATAATGTTTTCGACTTCCACACATTCTTCAAAGCTCCCAGGATTTTCGCCCCCTCCCCCACCCTATGATTCACTTCCGCTTCCATGGTTCCATCCGCTGCCAGATCCACTCCCAGATATCTAAAACACTTTACTTCCTCCAGTTTTTCTCCATTCAAACTTACCTCCCAATTGCCTTGACCCTCAACCCTACTGTACCTAATAACCTTGCTCTTATTCACATTTACTCTTAACTTTCTTCTTTCACACACTTTACCAGCCAAATTATCATTAATTAAACAAATACTCAGCCAAGTTATCATTAATTAATCAAATACTCAGCCAAGTTATCATTAATTAATCAAATACTCAGCCAAGTTATCATTAATTAATCAAATACTCAGCCAAGTTATCATTAATTAATCAAATACTCAGACAAGTTAACATTAATCTCAGCTTTCCTATCTTCGTGTGCCAATCCTTCTTTCAATTTTGTTTTCAAAACCTGATACAAAGATTCTTCAATTTTATGACAGTATCACTGCCAAGTTATATGTACACACAGTTACTGTTATCACTGTAATTCGTGGGTTTACGAAAGTGGTAGGGGATTACTCGGGTAATTCAGTGATTATCCTCTCCTGGTCAAGAGATATGTGAAACGTAGAACAAGTATAAAAAAAGATAATCATAACAAAAAAAGATCTAGTAATTTCATTTAGAAATCTTTTCTCACATTTACTCAAACTTCCTCATAATCTTCCCTCGTAACTCATACGTCTGCCTCTTTTGACCCAGCGCTTCCTTTATGAGGGCTGGCTCGTTGTTAGGGGAGGGGGGCGAGCTGTCAACTACCAGAGGCCATTAGCCATCGTCAAATTATAGCCAACACTTGACCATAATGATCATAAGGTTCATGAAGGCTTTCTTCCATGGCTGAAGTTGACACTACGACTCTACTCGTTTAAAGCATTATATTGCGTTATCAACCACCGGTGACGTCATCAGTGACGTCACTGGGGGACCAAGCATGTAATTAAGTCACGTCAGACTGGCAACGGAAAGCCAAAATGTAATCAAGTGACGTCACAGCTGGCAATGAAAACACTGATATAACCTAAGTGACGTCACAGGTGGAAGTGACGACCAAAAAAAATGTAATCCAGTTTTGAGCGAAGTAAGAACTCACGAGGGCAACAAGAGTAATGGGGTGAGGGTGGGTAGCTTTCGCCAAGTCTTTGATTACGTTGTGGGCGGGAGGGTGGGCTGTGGGTGGCGGGAGGATGGGCGGGTGGGCGGACAGCGGGCGTCGGGCAGCGGGAGGGTGGGCTAGAGGGTGGGAGGGCGAGCGGGAGGGTGGGCTAGAGGGTGGGAGGGCGAGCGGGCGGGTGGGCTAGAGGGTGGGTGGGCGAGCGGGCGGGCGGGTGGAGGGTGGGAGGGCGAGCGGGCGGGCGGGTGGAGGGTGGGAGGGCGAGCGGGCGGGCGGGTGGAGGGTGGGAGGGCGAGCGAGCGGGCGGGCGGGTGGAGGGTGGGAGGGTGAGCGGGCGGGCGGGTGGAGGGTGGGAGGGTGAGCGGGCGGGCGGGTGGAGGGTGGGTGGGCGAGCGAGCGGGCGGGTGGAGGGTGGGAGGGCGAGCGGGCGGGCGGGTGGAGGGTGGGAGGGCGAGCGGGCGGGCGGGTGGAGGGTGGGGAAGGGTGAGGTAAAACACAGTGATTGAGTTTAGTTTGTTCTGTCTCAACTCACTCAACTACCAGTCAAGTCGTTAGTGTTGCTTGGAAATCACGTTTAAAGGCAAGCAGGGACTAGATTAATTACTTTCATCTTTCATGTGTGTGTGTGAGAGAGAGAGAGAGAGAGAGAGAGAGAGAGAGAGAGAGAGAGAGAGAGAGAGAGAGAGAGAGAGAGAGAGAGAGAGAGAGAGAGAGAGAGAGAGAGAGAGACTGCCGCTTGACCAGGGCATCCAGTTGTTCGTACCTTCGCAGTTAACATGAAAAGGGAAACAAAATAATAATTACGTTCAGATCACAATTGGACAATTACATTAATGATAATAACCAAGAGGAAATGTCTTTTGAGTAACAAACAATAAACTATACACACACACTCTTCACTTCTTCCTTCTCTACAACCGCTAAGATAAGGTCCATCCTTGTGTGCATGGCGGCTGGAAAAACACCAGAATGTATTTTCCATTCTCTCTTTCCTATAGAATGCCCATGTCAGTATACTCCCTCTGTACTACAAGTTGTTCCTTCAAAATGATTTTGCTGCCGACTGATGTGATGGTGAGAGTGGTGGGTGAGGAGGAGACTTCTGCTGTACTATCCTGTCTCCATCTATAGTGGTGGGTGAGGAGGAGCCTTCTGCTGTACTATCCTGTCTCCATCTATAGTGGTGGGTGGGGAGGAGCCTTCTGCTGTACTATCCTGTCTCCATCTATAGTGGTGGGTGGGGAGGAGCCTTCTGCTGTACTATCCTGTCTCCATCTATAGTGGTGGGTGAGGAGGAGCCTTCTGCTGTACTATCCTGTCTCCATCTATAGTGGTGGGTGGGGAGGAGCCTTCTGCTGTACTATCCTGTCTCCATCTATAGTGGTGGGTGAGGAGGAGCCTTCTGCTGTACTATCCTGTCTCCATCTATAGTGGTGGGTGGGGAGGAGCCTTCTGCTGTACTGTCCTGTCTCCAGCTGTAGTGGTGGATGAGGAGGAGCCTTCTGCTGTACTGTCCTGTCTCTAGCTGTAGTGGTGGGTGAGGAGGAGCCTTCTGCTGTACTGTCCTGTCTCCATCTATAGTGGTGGGTGGGGAGGAGCCTTCTGCTGTACTATCCTGTCTCCAGCTGTAGTGGTGGATGAGGAGGAGCCTTCTGCTGTACTGTCCTGTCTCCATCTATAGTGGTGGGTGGGGAGGAGCCTTCTGCTGTACTATCCTGTCTCCAGCTGTAGTGGTGGATGAGGAGGAGCCTTCTGCTGTACTGTCCCATCTCACTAACCCGCTTCATTTTTACAGAAGGATTCGTGATTCCATATACTGTTCTCCAGCAGATAACCTGGTCATAGACCATCAGGTATTATGTTATCTGTCCTCCAGTAGATAACCTCGTCAGACACCAACAGGTCGTCTGTAATCTGGCTTTCCCGTGTACTTCCATGAATTGCAGTAAACCAGAAGTGCAGAACATCACCCCAACAGCTGGTGGTGAGGACCTAAACTGTTGCCGGACAGAAAGTGAAAGGGAATTAGTCCCTCCCTCTGAGCATAGTGCGATGGAAAGCTCCAGTAAGAGGATTGTCTCCGTCCTTTGTGTGGTCGGGAAAGCCCATAAGAAACGATAAAAGATGGCCTAAGCTATTGAGACACAGCACAATGGACCACACTGGCAAACTCTTGTGTGTAACCACAAGGAAGGCTTCAACATAAGCAATGGTGCCAATATAACCTCGACCTTATTTTTCCCCGTGTAAGAAAGACATTAGATCAGACTAGAGTGATGTTCAGGGTATCATAGTCGTAGTCAGAGATAAAGTGAGAAGATCTTAGATGGAAAAGGAGAGATTAAGGTATGGGGCTGTGGTCTTGGTGAAGTAGGGGGTCGGTCGGAATAAAACTTGTCCAAATATGTTAGATGGGAAGGAAGGGTTTATGGGATGGGACTGTAGAGATGACCTTATTACAACTCCAGTGGAACTAGAGTTGTAATAGTGGAACAGGAGGTGTAATGATAAGATATGGTGAAGATGGTTCCTATGAGGTTTGGAAGTGGTGGGGTGGGTGTTGCTGGGGTTAACTGATGATGAGGGGGTAGTAAAGTGAGTGCTGCTTTGGAATGCAGGGGTTTAGGAGGGAGATGCCTGGGGTGGTGAGCGGGTGGGGTTGTGGAGTGACGAAGGAATGAGGCTAGAGCATCAGTGGTGAAGAGGATAGGAGTAGGATAGAGGGATAGTGGACAAGTCATGGCTGGTATATTGGGTCCTGTCTGAGCGGTGGTCGCATCTGGGAGTAGTGGGGAGGTTAGAGTTTGTGGTAGGACAGGTGGTGTTTCCTGTGGTAGACTGAGTGTGGGGAGCAGGAGATGTGGTAGTGGATAGTAAAGAGGTTAAGGGAGAGAAGATAGAGTGGCGGGAGGGATAGAAACATGGCTAGGGTGGTGGAGTGGCGGGACTACAGCAGTTGTCGACGTGAGTTATGGATGGCTGGAGAAGATGGGGGTCTGGTTGACGGTGCGGCTAAGATGCGGGTAGTGGGGGAGATGGGGTTAGTGGGGGAGATGGGGTGTACCGTGTGATGGGGAAGGGAGGGAGGGAGGAATATGATGGAGGGGTTATGGGAGGGAGGGTTTGGATTTAGTGAAGGGTGATGGAAGAGTCTGGGATAGTGTTCGAGTGATGGAGGGGCGATTGTATGGGGAGTGGGGAGTAAGTAGGGATGGAGCTTGGGGAGAACTGAGAGGCATAACAAGATTCTCTCAAACTCCTTCCAGACAGGATGTCTCCAAAATCATGTCGTCCAGCTTTAAAGAAAATGGGATCTCTTGTTAACTGCATTTTTTTTGTTTGAGATGAAGACTGGAGTCATGTTCCCACGTCCTGTAACAATGTTCCTAAATCAGATTCTCGTAATACCCAACTTGAATCCCACAAGTTGACATAATCAACTCATAATTAGTGCAATTCTTTAAGAAAACGCAAAATTGATCTGTGCATACTTTACTTAGATATGAAATAGTTGCTGCTTCCTTTGGTTTCTGTGTGGAGGTTGGCCATAGGAGGATCGACCGTTGTGATACCTCCTTCCTTCCTCGAACAATAAAGCTGTGCAGTTCTCGACCTTTCTCTCGTCTTTCCATCCATACACCTTTCTATCTTCAAGAGTCAGGCATAGAAACACTTGCAGACTCCGGTTCAATTTCTCACTCGCGTCTGCCATATGTTCTCTTCACCCTAAATTGCCTTGTTTGGGTGTGTTTTGCCTGCACCATATCGGTCACTATAGACACAAAATAAAAGCAACGTATCCAGCACTCCACACATACACACACTGAGCAGCGTAAGACTCCAGGTTAATACACATGTCGATTCAACATATCACAGGATCACTTGTGCCTAAGTCGCACTTTCCACGCTAGACACGCCGGTCACCCACCAAACTAAACCACCACCAACACACACACACACACACACACCATACAATCTATTGCAATACGTCTTGACCTGTCTGGGGCGCTGGACGTGACTGACCTAAAGGCTTTTGGGAGCCTTATAAATGGGATCCTTGAGTAATTACATACATACACACACACACACACACACACACACACACACACACACACACACACATATATATATATATATATATATATATATATATATATATATATATATATATAATCACACTTGTCCGTGATGATAGTATGAAGGTGAAATCGCACTTCAGTAGGAGTTCATACAATTATATTTAACATGTAATTTTTCTATACATGTGGCACGACATGTTTCGTGGAGACAATCCACCTCATCATCAGGTGGTGCCAGTACTTAACAAAGGTGTTTAAATCCCAACATCACACTTGAGTCCCGCCGTCCAGCACCAATCTGTACAGACCAACCACTGTCCGCTTTGTCTGGCAGTAACCGTTGTAAGGGAGAGTGATTAAGGGGGGTCACGTGGCGGGGGTTGACCTGGGTAGCTGGGTGTGTCTTGAACAACTTTTTATGTTTTCGTGTTTAGTCAATTCTCTCATAATGATTTGGTTAATGCTAGGATGGGCTTTAAAATTGCCTGGGGACAAAGTAAAGTTCTTAGTATTAGCAATTAAGACAGATTCAATAACGTTGCGTGTGACATAATCAGCAGAGGGGTATAGAATAACGGGATCTTCAAGATCTATGGCCAGGGTGATCATTTTCATGACAATGTTTAGCGATCGCATTTTTGTGGTCATCCCTGCGTACTGCATGACGGTGCCAATAACACATCTCCGTTACAGTTTTACCAGTCTGGCCTATATAAATATATTTACATGACTTGCATTTGACGACGTAAACACTCCCAATTGTTGCATGATTTGGCCTACTATTTATTAAGGTCTTACTGATGGTGTTATTGTACTGGAAAGCAACATTACAAACATTGTTTTTAGAACATGTCTTAGATTAGCTAAAGTGTAGTGACATGCCACAAAGATTCTAGAAAGCCATTACAAATCTCATGAAAAAATGAAGATATTCACATCACCAAATCAGATAAGTTGCTTAATAAACAACTGTTGTAAGGTTATAAACGTAATAGAAGAGAAAGTAATATTCATAAAATTTTACAAAGTTCTTTAATTTATCAACTTTTCATTTCATCTTGAACGTAAAATTCACATCGCCTTTCCACTGGAAGTTTCAGTTTCTTTTTGTTTCTTGACGAAGAATAGACGAACTTTCGTCTACGTGGACGGTCAAATTGCTTACAGTTTTCTGAAGAAGAGAAACTGAAGAAGAAAGAGTTTACCTTTGGCGTCTGTCCATGTTGGGGTGCCCAGTGTACTTATTACTGAAAGTGTGTCGTACTGAGGGGGTTACTGCGTCATAGACGCCGGGGACGAAGGGCTGGGGTGAGTGCGTCACACAGGTAGGGGATCAAGGGCTAGGGTGAGTGCATCACATAGGCCGGGATGAAGGGCTGGGGTGAGTGCGTCACGCAGGCCGGGATGAAGGGCTAGGGTGAGTGTGTGACCCAGGCCGGGATGAAAGGCTGGGGTGAGTGCGTCACGCAGGCCAGGTGTTTTGCCCTCAGGTCAAGTGCGTCAGCCTGAGCACAGAAGTCTTGACTCACACAACTCGTACACGTCAGTCTAGAAATGCATTCCCACTGATGGACATCTCAAACTTGACAGAATATCTCCATCTGTTGCCATAAACCCGACGTGCCAGGAGAGGCATTTACTTAAGGCTGTTCTACTCACAGTACGGTCTCCAGAGAAGAGGAACGAGAAAGAAATACCCTTTAGAAATGAACTATATTCAAACCATATTCCAGATGAGTACTGTTATACATTTCAGGAAGGGAATGGTAAAAGTGATGCCAAGATGTGTGTGTGTGTGTGTGTGTGTGTGTGTGTGTGTGTGTGTGTGTGTGTGTGTATGTGTGTGTGTGTGTGAAAAGGCAAAATGTTGTTAGTGAATTCGTTTCAAAGACAAGATGTCGTGTTAGCATTCTTCGTGTGTACAGTTAATACTTGAGTTAACGAGTCTAGAAACTGTATATATAATCAGGTGTGGATTACACTGAGACAAAGACACTGTTGTTGTTATGTTTGCTTGTCTCACGTATTCACTGGGTACTATTCACAGGTAAACATGTGACCCCTGGCCTCTCCTTTGCTCTGCCCTATACATAAGTTTTAACCAGTGGTACAAGTTTACCACTTGCTGTTATCAGTGGAAGCTGACCACTGGAGAACAGCGTTCCACCTGCAGTTCAGGCTAATACTGCCCCGGTCTCTTCTTCGCTGGGGTGGGCATCACCACACCACCACACCCTACCACACCTCCATGTACACTTCCATCACACCATACTGCCTGACGCTGTACACCTCCACCACACCACCACACAATGGTACCTCTCGCTGTACACCACCACACCCTGATATCCACCTGTTGTACACTACCACACCCTGGTACCCCTCGTTGTACACCACTCCACTCTCCACCACCCACTCCACTTACCTGTACCTCAGCACGAGGATAACTTGTGTGGAGATCGAACGTGGAGGTCGAGTGTAGTTAAACGTGTAGGTCGACTGAAGAGGTCGAGTGTGAAGGTCGAGTATGGAGGTCGAGTGAGGTATTTAGCGTGGAGGTCCAGTGTGGGGGTCGAGTGTGGAAGTCTAGCGTGGAGGTTAAGCGTGGATGTCGAATGTGGAGGTCGAGGGTGGAGGTCGAGTGTGGAGGATAAGCGTGAAAGTCGATTATGGAGGTCGATTACGGAGACTGCGAATGTCTTCTTGGGCTGCGACCTGAGTGGCCTGGCTCCCGCTCACAATGATCCAACGATCTACAAGACCTGACTCCCAGCCAACACCCAGAGTCCCACAGGAGTAATGCAACTTTCCCTTGTTTACAAGCGGATGGAAAAACGGATGACATTCGCTCTGTGTTACCGTCATCCACCTTACGTCAGCTGTTATCTTCATCAGATCCACAATACCTTTGTGGGCTCTCCTGTGCCAGGATCTTTCCTCCTCTGGGATACTTTACCATCCTACATCTACGTCATCGAATGCTCTCCCTCATCATCGTTGCTTTGAGAAACAGTTGTAGAAAAGATGAAAACGTGTCCTCGTTTCCTGCCAACATGTCTGCATGTTGTATTCCCCTCACTGGCAACACCCGATACAGCCAACACCTGCACTTCTGATGTGGTCAGTGTGTCAGCTACAAGCTTTTAGTGACTTGTTTCCAGCTTAATGGTGTGTCTAGGGTAGACACACGAACACACGGTCAGCCTCCACACACCACAGGTATCAACTGGACAAAAAACGCTAATGTACCTCGCCAGACAACACTGGTGGTAGGGTTGTGTTGTCAGAGCTGAGGGCAGTGAAAAAACACAAACCCGTTTTCATATCTCTTTCTAAATCTGACTCGTTTTCTAATTTCGGATTTCAAATCAGTGGCGTATGCAGTCGTTTATTTATCTTTTTTTTCATGATCACAGTCCAATCTTCAGAGGTAAGGATGAAGGTAACACAGCGTCTGAGGGTAGCACAGCGTCTGAGGGTAACACAGCGTCTGAAGGTAGCACAGCGTCTGAAGGTAGCACAGCGTCTGAAGGTAACACAGCGTCTGAAGTTAGCACAGCGCCTGAAGTTAGCACAGCGTCTGAAGGTAGCACAGCGTCTGAAGGTAGCACAGCGTCTGAAGGTAGCACAGCGTCTGAGGGTAACACAGCGTCTGAAGGTAGCACAGCGTCTGAAGTTAGCACAGCGCCTGAAGTTAGCACAGCGTCTGAAGGTAGCACAGCGTCTGAAGTTAGCACAGCGTCTGAAGTTAGCACAGCGTCTGAAGTTAGCACAGCGTCTGAAGTTAGCACAGCGTCTGAAGGTAGCACAGCGTCTGAAGTTAGCACAGCGTCTGAAGTTAGCACAGCGTCTGAAGTTAGCACAGCGTCTGAAGGTAGCACAGCGTCTGAAGTTAGCACAGCGTCTGAAGTTAGCACAGCGTCTGAAGTTAGCACAGCGTCTGAAGTTAGCACAGCGTCTGAAGTTAGCACAGCGCCTGAAGGTAGCACAGCGTCTGAAGTTAGCACAGCGTCTGAAGTTAGCACAGCGTCTGAAGTTAGCACAGCGTCTGAGGGTAACACAGCGTCTGAAGGTAGCACAGCGTCTGAAGGTAGCACAGCGTCTGAAGTTAGCACAGCGTCTGAAGGTAGCACAGCGTCTGAAGTTAGCACAGCGTCTGAAGTTAGCACAGCGCCTGAAGTTAGCACAGCGCCTGAAGTTAGCACAGCGTCTGAAGTTAGCACAGCGTCTGAAGTTAGCACAGCGCCTGAAGTTAGCACAGCGCCTGAAGTTAGCACAGCGTCTGAAGTTAGCACAGCGTCTGAAGTTAGCACAGCGTCTGAGGGTAAAACAGCGTCTGAAGGTAGCACAGCGTCTGAAGGTAGCACAGCGTCTGAAGTTAGCACAGCGTCTGAAGTTAGCACAGCGTCTGAAGTTAGCACAGCGTCTGAAGGTAGCACAGCGTCTGAAGTTAGCACAGCGTCTGAAGTTAGCACAGCGCCTGAAGTTAGCACAGCGCCTGAAGTTAGCACAGCGTCTGAAGTTAGCACAGCGTCTGAAGTTAGCACAGCGCCTGAAGTTAGCACAGCGCCTGAAGTTAGCACAGCGTCTGAAGTTAGCACAGCGTCTGAAGTTAGCACAGCGTCTGAGGGTAAAACAGCGTCTGAAGGTAGCACAGCGTCTGAAGGTAGCACAGCGTCTGAAGGTAGCACAGCGTCTGAAGTTAGCACAGCGTCTGAAGTTAGCACAGCGTCTGAAGGTTCATTAGGCAATATTGTAAGGCTTTCCACATGGGAGCCACAACATGAGACCAACTCACTTGTTTACCGAGAGTGTCGGACAAGCGTGAGCCACAGCATACAGACGACCTCCTCAGACCCTGCGTAGTGCAGCTCTGGTCCTTGCACTAGTCCTGCAGCTACAGCAGGAGGTCATACATACAATGATTTTTTTTTTCTTTTATTATACTTTGTCGCTGTCTCCCGCGTTAGCGAGGTAGCGCAAGGAAACAGACGAAAGAATGGTCCAACCCATCTATATACACTTGTATATGCATAAACGCCCAACCACGCACATATACATACCTATACATTTCAACGTATACATACATATACATACACAGACATATACATATTTACACATGTACATATTCATACATGCTGCCTTCATCCATTTCCGTCGCCACCCCGCCACCTAACGAGGTAGCGCTAGGAAAAGACAACACAGGCCACATTCGTTCACACTCAGTCTCTAGCTGTCATGTTTAATGCACCGAGACGACACACACACACACACACACACATATATATATATATAGATAGATATATGGATCATAGTGAGGTGGCTGAGGATGGGTGGAATACATGTATAGTGTCGCTGTATAAAGGGAAAGAGGACAAAGATGAATGCTCAAATCACAAAGGCATAAGTCAACTGAGTGTACCTGGTACGTTGTTGAAAAAGAAATGATAAGAGAAGAGAAATGGGAGAGCAGATATGAGGTGGGTGTACAGTTAGGTGTAAGCCAATAGTTACATTCACCTGACACGTCCAAACATCTCTTGCACAAGGCTGAGAGCGTCCCTCAGAGGGTCATATCCATACCAACCATTGAATCCTCTACCCACTACAGTATATCTGGACCTCACCGTAGCCAGGACCGTCCACCAGCCTCCAACACACCACTATAAACCACAGGAGGAGGAGGAGGAGGAGGCGCACCGCTTCATACATCTTTAAACAGGACAAGTTTGGTGAGTCACCGGCCACTGAGGGCGCTTCGTCAGGCACTGTTCTCCTTCCTCATGTGCTGGTTCCTGCTGGGTCACACGAGCAAGGTTGACCACGAGTGATGGGCGGTGAAGAACGGGTCAAAGGTCAAATTGGAGGTTCACTCGTTCTTTACCCGTGACTCTCCCGCCCGTCTGTGGCACCACAGACATCAGGTGACCCTCCTGAGAACGGTGGTCACCAGTGACCCCCTTCAGCGTAGCTACGAAGGACGGTGTGTCTGTGGTACGACCACACGCTGGATGGGTGAGTCAGGTCATGAGGTCGTCCAAGACTCCCTCCTGGAAGTACTGTCCTCACTCCCCAGCTCTGCTGTGTGTGGTAACCAGGTGGTGAGGCGCGCGCTGTACCTTCCCTAAATATGATAGAAATCTTGGTTTGGTACATTATAGCCAGCCAGCTAGCTAGCCAGCCAGCCAGCTAGCTAGCCAGCTAGCCAGCCAGCCAGCTAGCCAACCTACTGCCCATCCAATTTACTAGCCAGCCAGCCAGCCAGCCACCCATCCAACCACCCAACCTACTAGCCAGCCAGCTAGCCAGCTAGCTAGCCAGCCAGCCAGCCAGCCAGCGAACTAGTCACCCATCCATCCATCCAGCCTGCCAGCCAGCCAGCCAGCTAGCTAGCCAGCCAGCCAGCCAGCCACTAGCCAGCCAGTTAGCCAGCCAGCCATCCATCCATCCAGCCAGCCAGCTAGCCAGCCAGCCAACCTACTAGCCAGCCAGCCAGCTAGCCAGCCAGCCAGCCAGCCAGCCACAGTATCGTGTCACTTGAGAGATGTACAAATCAACCAACCAGAGGAGTGAATCGTGTAACAAAGACGTTCACCAAACTTTATCCAGCGACAGACGGCAGACCACCAGGAGCCCAGGTGTCGTAACTCCTCCCCAGCAGCTGGTGTCGTAACTCCTCTCCAGGAGCTGGTGTCGTAACTCCTCTCCAGGAGCTGGTGTCGTAACTCCTCTCCAGGAGCTGGTGTCGTAACTCCTCTCCAGCAGCTGGTGTCGTAACTCCTCTCCAGCAGCTGGTGTCGTAACTCCTCTCCAGGAGCTGGTGTCGTAACTCCCCTCCAGGAGCTGGTGTCGTAACTCCTCTCCAGCAGCTGGTGTCGTAACTCCTCTCCAGCAGCTGGTGTCGTAACTCCTCTCCAGGAGCTGGTGTCGTAACTCCTCTCCACGAGGTCATGAAGAGCGTTGAGGTCGGTGTGAGAAGTGGAGGAACTACGTCGTCGTCGTAGCATGACAGCGTCGCGACTGGAAGCCCTTGTCGTAAGGGGACAATGTGTCTGCCTGCGGTTGTTGGGTCAGCGTCGCATCCATTATACGACTGTGGTGTCCGACACAATGGGTCAAGGTCAGCGCCCACCCTCGAAGGCCTGTCTCGCTCTCTCTCTTGGATAAAATCCTGGGTGACAGTCGGGCAGGATCTCTTGAAAGTCTCTGTAATCCCGATCCCAAACCGGTCCCACGTGGGATACTCCTCGAAGAGAGACATTCTGGGATAGAGTCCCGTGTCTCTGTGGTCCACCCAGGCGACCCAGTGTGTACTGCAGCTTTCCTGGTAACATCTTGGCTCCGCCCGACTCATAGCTGGTCACTCAGGACGTCCACAAGAGATGTCTCTAGTTTCTATCTGCCATATATATATATATATATATATATATATATAGGGAGGTAAATGCAAGAGTTTTGGAAAGAGGGGCAAGTATGAAGTCTGTTGGGGATGAGAGAGCTTGGGAAGTGAGTCAGTTGTTGTTCGCTGATGATACAGCGCTGGTGGCTGATTCATGTGAGATACTGCAGAAGCTGGTGACTGAGTTTGGTAAAGTGTGTGGAAGAAGAAAGTTAAGAGTAAATGTGAATAAGAGCAAGGTTATTAGGTACAGTAGGGTTGAGGGTCAATTCAATTGGGAGGTGAGTTTGAATGGAGAAAAACTGGAGGAAGTGAAGTGTTTTAGATATCTGGGAGTGGATCTGGCAGCGGATGGAACCATGGAAGCGGAAGTGGATCATAGGGTGGGGGAGGGGGCGAAAATTCTGGGAGCCTTGAAGAATGTGTGGAAGTCGAGAACATTATCTCGGAAAGCAAAAATGGGTATGTTTGAAGGAATAGTGGTTCCAACAATGTTGTATGGTTGCGAGGCGTGGACTATGGATAGAGTTGTGCGGAGGAGGATGGATGTGCTGGAAATGAGATGTTTGAGGACAATGTGTGGTGTGAGGTGGTTTGATCGAGTAAGTAACGTAAGGGTAAGAGAGATGTGTGGAAATAAAAAGAGCGTGGTTGAGAGAGCAGAAGAGGGTGTTTTGAAATGGTTTGGTCACATGGAGAGAATGAGTGAGGAAAGATTGACCAAGAGGATTTATGTGTCGGAGGTGGAGGGAACGAGGAGAAGAGGGAGACCAAATTGGAGGTGGAAAGATGGAGTGAAAAAGATTTTGTGTGATCGGGGCCTGAACATGCAGGAGGGTGAAAGGAGGGCAAAGAATAGAGTGAATTGGAGCGATGTGGTATACCGGGGTTGACGTGCTGTCAGTGGATTGAATCAAGGCATGTGTATGGGGGTGGGTTGGGCCATTTCTTTCGTCTGTTTCCTTGCGCTACCTCGCAAACGCGGGAGACAGCGACAAAGCAGAAATATATATATATATATATATATATATATATATATATATATATATATATATATATATATCATCCCTGTGGATAGGGGAGAAAGAATACTTCCCACGTATTCCCTGCATGTTGTAGAATGCGACTTAAAAGGGAGGGAGCGGGTGGCTGGAAATCCTTTCCTCTCGTTCTTTTTTTTTAATTTTCCAAAAGAAGGAACAGAGAAGGGGGCCAGGTGAGGATATTCCCTGAAAGGCCCAGTCCTCTGTTCTTAACACTACCTCGCTAACGCGGGAAATGGCGAATAGTATGAAAGAAATATATATATATATATATATATATATATATATATATATATATATATATATATATATATATAGAGAGAGAGAGAGAGAGAGAGAGAGAGAGAGAGAGAGAGAAGAGAGACCTGAGTATAGGATTTCCCAGGGTAAGTACAATGCTTTACGTAAAGGAGCCAAGTCACTAAACTCCTTCTGTCTCACAGTAATTTATCCCTGGATTATAATCGAGTTATCCGGGACTCCACAATATACACGAGTGGAATACTTGTGTGACTAACCTGTATTGTTGTGTGGGACGACGGTCGTAGCATGTTATGATTAGGTGCACCTTCCATGGGTTGTCTCCACCAGTTGGCCAGCCCTATGTTATCTTCACCAGCTGGCCAGACCTATGTTATCTCCACCAGCTGGCCAGACCTATGTTATCTCCACGAGCTGGCCAGCCCTATGTTATCTCCACGAGCTGGCCAGCCCTATGTTATCTCCACCAGCTGGCCAGACCTATGTTATCTCCACCAGCTGGCCAGCCCTATGTTATCTCCACCAGCTGATCAAATCTGTGTTATGTCCACCAATTGACCAGGCCTACGTTGTCTTAACCAACCGACCAGGCCTATGATATCTTAACCAGCTGGCCAGGCCTATGTTACCCCCACCACCTGGCCAGACCTACGTTAGCCCCACCACCTGGCCAGGCCTACGTCAGCCCCACCACATGGCCAGGCCTACATCAGCCCCACCAGCTATGAAGCCAGCTATGTTTAACATTCTCCCACGGTCAGGAGACACGAGGAACTGAGTTACTGCCTTACAAACACCGTGATGAAAGAGAAACATTTCTCTCTCATTAATGTCTATAGAAATATGTAATTAGAAAGAGACCTGGTCTGGCTTCCCGGATGTAAGGCACACACACACACACACACACACACACACACATGAGCTAGGACCCCCTCTCAGCCTGTTCCCCTGGGATGTGTGTATCGAACTCGTCCCCACACTGGGCGCGGGACGATAAATCTAATTAACACATTAACTAGAGATCCACACCGGCTGCACCTTTCATTACACGAAGGCGCCACATACAGAAAGAGAAGAACGACAAGTAAGTGAGAAGTCAGTGGTGACTCATACACTATCTATAAAGGTTTTTGCCAGTGGGAGGTAACGTAGTAAGGTCAAGGGTAGTGATAATAAGACTCTAGTAAGCATGATGGTCTGATTCTATACTGGAATTATTCTAGACTCTAGTGGATTATGGTCTAATTCTACACTGGAATTATTCTAGACTCTAGTGGATTATGGTCCAATTCTACACTGGAATTATTCTAGTGGATTATGATCTAATTCTACACTGGAATTATTCTAGACTCTAGTGGATTATCGTCTAATTCTACACTGGAATTATTCTTCTCTTTATTTTCGTGTTTGGTTATTATTGTTGTTGGTGTTGTAGTTCTTCATCTTCACAGTGGTAAACGTAGTGTGGTGGTGATGGTGGTGGTGGTGGTGGTGTGGCGTTGGTGTTGCTGGTGATAAGTGATGGAGGTGGAGAGGATCCTCGTAACATCTACCTCCTCCACACACCGTCAGGAGGCGTCTGGGAGATGAGAACGTGTAGTGTTTCTCGTGCCACATGCCTCCCTGGTCTTTCTGTTCACCACACGTGAGACAGCTGGAGGAGCCTGGGTGGAGGAGGTGATCCTCTTCCTCAGTGAGGGCGCCAGTCGCCCATCTCTAACCTTTACTGCTACCCTGGTCATCAGGTATTATGGCTCAGCAAATCTCTCGTTCTCTTCCCCCCCAAAGATGATATGCTTAAGCCTTACCCATGTTCTTCCCTTTTCTGCCCTGTGTATGTGGTGATTGGACTTCTTCTCCAGCTCGTATATCTTTCTGGTTCTCGACTACTTGAGGCGGGGGCTTGTGTTTATGCACCTGGTGAGGAGTAGGGAAGAGAGGGGGGATGTTTTGGGATGAGGTGAGTGAGTGCTTGGGTCATTCCGATGCAAGTCATCGAGTACTGTTGGCGGGAATGGAAGAGATGGTGATGTGGCTACTTGAGAGTATGGTTTTGAGATGGGTGTGGGGTGTGGGTATGGGGTTAACCAGTGTGAATATAGAGAATGTAGATGATGGTCTTTGTGTTTGGCCAACCAATGAAAATTTACAAACATTTTTCCCTTTACGTAACAATTTAGTACCTTCCATCAACTTTGCTGTAGAAATTGAAAAATAATGGTACGTTACCATTTTTAGACTGCAAGATCCATAGGGATTGAAACATGTTTAAGTTTAGCATATAAAGAAAACCTACCAATGCATGCTCATATATCCATTATTACTCAGCTCAGTATGATAGTTGAATTACTATCATTCCAGTCTATTGAACTGACAGCTAGATTATTATCATTCCAGTCTATGTTCCTTAGGGCATTACGTATATGCAGTTCAAAGTTTATTGATGAGTTTTTAGAAGATACATTCTATTAGGTCCAAGTTAAAGTATCTTAGATCTTTCATTGATAAATCTCTTAAGTTGGCAAAGAAATCATTTTATTGAATTAAACCCAAACCCCTTTGACACCAAGAACCTTTTAGTTCCCCCTTTTAGAAACGATTTTACTTTACTTCCTGTGTTGCTTAAATCCTTTAATACAAATATTGCCTCCAGCAAAAACAATACTATATAAATGTCTTAATCAGGAACTCAGCAGAAAGTTCCGTAGGGTCCGTTTATAGAGTACCATGTAAAAATTTTGATAAGTTTTATGTTGGGCAGACTGGTAAGGATTTTTCTGTTAAGCAGCATAAATATAGTATAAGAACAAGATGATGTAATTATTACACGAAAGTGCACTTGGGAACTTACCGTGTTTCATTTCCCTGTGGTTAGGGAAGGAACACACACACAAACACACACACACACACACACACACACACACACACACACACACACACACACACACACATTATATATGTATATATATATATATATATATATATATATATATATATATATATATGTATATATATATATATATATATATATATATATATATATATATATATATATATATATATATATATATATATATATATATATATATATATATATATATATATATATATAGAGAGAGAGAGAGAGAGAGAGAGAGAGAGAGAAGGATATCACTGGTTAAACTCATACCTACCCCATTTCATATATGAGCATCACGTATTCTTCTTCATTAAACAATGTGAATTACAAAACAGAAAACGGCACGGATTATAGAGGACCCGTCCGTCCAGTAGTGACCTCTCTACTTTAAATCGTTTTCGAAATATTCTGGAAAGTTTTAATTGAATACAACCGATTTAGTCAACAGAAAACGTTAAACTTTTGTACTTAACCAGTTAGGAGATTTCTGTAACTTCTCTTGTCATCTAACACAGAGTTAGGAGACTTTTGTAACTCCCCATGTCATCTAACACAGAGTTAGGAGACTTCTGTAACTCCCCATGTCATCTAACACAGAGTTAGAAGACTTTTGTAACTCCCCATGTCATCTAACACAGAGTTAGGAGACTTCTGTAACTCCCCATATCATCTAACACAGAGTTAGAAGACTTCTGTAACTCCCCATGTCATCTAACACAGAGTTAGAAGACTTCTGTAACTCCCCATGTCATCTAACACAGTTAGAAGACTTCTGTAACTCCCCATATCATCTAACACAGAGTTAGAAGACTTCTGTAACTCCCCATATCATCTAACACAGAGTTAGAAGACTTTTGTAACTCCCCATGTCATCTAACTCCCCCTTGTCATCTAACACATAGTTAGAGGAATAACTTGGTCACACAGGCTACCCTAACCTCATCTTTGAGTTCATACACTTTGAGTTAATGTAATTCAAGTTCAGCATCGTACATGACTAACAATCAAGTAAGAACAGCGATTACATAGAACTATGATTCCTTTCTCATAGTCCTGAGTACTGGCCAGAATTATATGAACCACGTTTCAATATCTACAGATTTCACTTTTTTTCAAATTTTTTCCCCAGTAATCGGTTGGCCATTGTACTGGGAACAATGCATCTAATGGAACCCTCGGCTTAAACAAGTCGTTCTGTATAAATGTTTTTCTGACTAAAAAGAAGGAAAAAAAAAATGTATGGCTTTAACGTATCAATCCTGACATGACAATCTTTCACTTTTTCTATATATTTGTTATTTTTTCCTGTATATATAATGGTTACAGATATTACACTTTTTCAAAACATTATAATTAAAAATCAATCAACGAAAACTATTCTATGCAAAGGCATTTTTCAATTTGATGTTTTTTTCATATATACAGACATTTTTCACATCATCTTTATCTCTGATGATAAGATACCATGACTTAATGATATCATTATCCTATCCAAGTTTAAATCATCTGAAGTTATCAGTCTCAATATTGACATGTGAAGCAGAAGACCAATATGTGGGTCAACAAGCACTTGTTATCAATATGAGATATATCTTGTGCATGAGGAGGATATAGAGGGAATCCCATCACTGAATCATGCAAGAGATAATGAACCACTGGACACTGTTGAACACTACGCGGGAGGGGGGGGGGGGGGGGCGTGAGCAGGCTCCCTCCTCCTCCAAAATCTTCATCGTGGAACTTTTGGAGAGAGAGAGAGAGAGAGAGAGAGAGAGAGAGAGAGAGAGAGAGAGAGAGAGAGAGAGAGAGAGAGAGAGAGAGAGAGAGAGAGAGAGAGGACCTCCATCCATGACACCAAGGAAGATGGTCTGTGAAAAGAGGGTCTGCAGTGGTGTACCTAACCTCACGAGGTTTGCCAGTGGAGATGCACGAGGCAGAAGAATCTATTTTGGAAGTGGACGAACTTAGGAAACTGGGAGACATATAATGTTATGAGGATTCTTTTTCCATTTCCAAAAAAGACTTTTATAAAGTTTGTAACACTAATACTAATACTACTTCTACTACTACTGATAATAATGATGATAAAACCAAACGGTTTAAGCATCAAGTTTAAGATCAAGGGAATAAAGTAGATAGAGAATGGCAGATATATATATATGTGGAGTGTTTACCTTGATGTTAAGCATTCAGTTTCCCACCTACCTACAGCCAGGTGGAGGTAGTTAGCAATACAATGGAGAGCAATTCAAACTCCTGTATCCTAATTAACCTATTCCTAATGGGTCTAACGGGCTGTCCTTCCCTTTATGTACTAACTAGCTGTCGTCTAATTAGACTAAGGTATGGTACCCGCCCACTCAGTCAGTAGCTGCCAGTGTTTACCCAGTTCTCTTGCCATGACCTGGAGGTCTATGTGGGAACAATTGTTCAAGACTCAAGCATGGTTTATGTCGTACTATATCATCTGAACATAAACATGACTTGTTCTTCATCTGAACATAGACATGACTTGTTCTTCATCTGAACACAGACATGACTTGTTCTTCATCTGAACACAGACATGACTTGTTCTTCATCTGAACACAGACATGACTTGTTCTTCATCTGAACACAGACATGACTTGCTCTTCATCTGAACACAGACATGACTTGTTCTTCATCTGAACACAGACATGACTTGTTCTTCATCTGAACACAGACATGACTTGTTCTTCATCTGAACATAAACATGACTTGTTCTTCATCTGAACATAGACATTGCTTCTTCATCTGAACATAGACATGACTTGTTCTTCATCTGAACATAAACATTACTTGTTCTACATATTCATAACAACCCCCTGACCCCTTTCCTGCAGCTCCAAGGCTGCGCTACGTTCAGTAGCAGAGAAATGAAGGATTCCCTCTTCCTCCACGAGACTATTCACTGAGCCTCATCAGAGGTGCAACCACTGGCAGGGGGAGTCCGGTAACACCAGTTTGGATCCTGTGTGATGAATCATTGCTTTCAGACTCTCCGTATGATCCACCCTGGGTCATCACTCCCTCATGATCCACCCTGGGTCATCACTCCCTCATGATCCACCCTGGGTCATCACTCCCTCATGATCCACCCTGGGTCATCACTCCCTCATGATCCACCCTGGGTCATCACTCCCTCATGATCCACCCTGGGTCATCACTCCCTCATGATCCACCCTGGGTCATCACTCCCTCATGATCCACCCTGGGTCATCACTCGCTCATGATCCACCCTGGGTCATCACTCCCTCATGATCCACCCTGGGTCATCACTCCCTCATGATCCACTAGTGGGAAGGAAGGTCCCTCATGATCCACTAGTGGGAGGGAAGGTCCCTCATGATCCACTAGTGGGAGGGAAGGTCCCTCATGATCCACTAGTGGGAGGGAAGGTCCCTCATGATCCACTAGTGGGAGGGAAGGTCCCTCATGATCCACTAGTGGGAGGGAAGGTCCCTCATGATCCACTAGTGGGAGGGAAGGTCCCTCATGATCCACTAGTGGGAGGGAAGGTACATTGTCTTTGCCATGAGTAATGTTTCCATGTTTTCCTCTTGCTTTCCTGGCATGACACATGACACACTGTCATTCCTCATAATCAACCATCCACCTGACCCTGGGCGGGGCTATCTATCTATCTATCTTCAGGTGATAACCTTAGATAACTATTATCTACCCAGGCCTTCGTATTGAATGCTGGTGGGTCAAGGGAAGTCAGTAATTTAGACATACCATACGACTCCACTTATACCATAAGACTTGACTTATACCACTACACCTGCCCCACCTACACCCACTACACCTGCCCCACCTACACCCACTACACCTGCCCCACCTGCACCTAATCAATAATGATTCACAGTCAGCTGATATTGCTGGATTCAAGAATTGAAAGTCAGGATACCACGGCACCTCACTTTTATCAAACTCCTGTGCTAAACACTGGCTGGGATCGTTAAGAAAAACTGGCAGTACATCATCCTGGGGGTGTGGGATACTGGGGGTGTGGGATACTGGGGGTGTGGGATACTGGGGGTGTGGGATACTAAAGACGAGCTGTGAGCAGCACCAGGTTCCTCCCTGGTCACTAGGGAAGGACTAGGCAGCACCAGGTATCTCTGTGGGATCATTTATAAAACATGACTCGCTGTAGCCAGGAAGCGAGTCAGGTACTCCAATATATATATATATATATATATATATATATATATATATATATATATATATATATTTTTTTTTTTTTTTTTCTTTTTTTTATTTTGCTTTGTCGCTGTCGTTTGCGAGATAGCGCAAGGAAACAGACGAAAGAAATGGCTCAACCCACCCCTATACACATGTATATACATACACGTCCACACACACAAATATACATACCCATACATCTCAATGTACACATATATATATACACACAGATATAAACATATATACACATGCACACAGTTCACACTGCCTTTATTCATTCCCATCGCCACCTCGCCACACATGGAATAACATCCCATATATATATATATATATATATATATATATATATATATATATATATATATATATATATATATATATATATATATATATATATATATATATATATACATATATATATATATATATATATATATATATATATATATATATATATATATATATATATATATATATATATATATATATATATATATCTTGTTCAGCAGGTGGACAGCTGGGAGGACCAGAGTAACACATATTATGCTGAGCTGGACACGACACGACGGAGTAAGGCGTCAGTGTATGGTAGATTCCCCTGCGAGAGAGAGAGAGAGAGAGAGAGAGAGAGAGAGAGAGAGAGAGAGAGAGAGAGAGAGAGAGAGAGAGAGAGAGAGAGAGAGAGAGAGAGACCACATTGCAGGGAGACGCCAGACAGGGAGAGAGACAGAGAGACACGGGCCTAATCCCAAGGAAGAGTTACTCGTTCTCATCCTAAGGAAGAGGTATATTCTCACTTACACCTTCAGGGAGAGTCATACTGTCACTCTCACTTTTAGGGAGAGTGACACATTTACTCTTACCTTCAGGGAGAGTTACATACTCACTCTCACCCTTGGTGAGAGTTACACACTCACACCTTTAGGGAGAGTTACTTTTTTCTCATCTTCAGGGAGAGTTACACACTCACACCCTCAGGGAGAGTTACCCACTCTCACCTTCAGGGAGAGTGACACACTCAAACCCTTAGGGAGAATTACTCTCTATATTCAGAGAGAGTTACACACTCACACATCCAGGGAGAGTCACACACTCACTTTCATCTTCAGGGAGAGTTGCTCCCTTAATCTTACCTTCAGGTAGAGTTACACACACACACACACACACACACACACACACACACACACACACACACACACACACTTTCTAGCATAAAGACACAACTTAAAAACTTGTTCAGGATTATTTCTATGCTTTTATTTTCCACAATGGGTTCGACATCCCTTTTATTTTCCACAATGGGTTCCACATCCCTTTTATTTTCCACAATGGGTTCGACATCCTTGTTGACAACAGGTTCTGTTCCACTCGTGATGTGTTTCTTATTATTGATATATCTATAAAATTCTTAAGCATTTCTACTCCTATCCTTTGCAATGCTTCCTTCGTATTTTATCTTGGCATGTTTGACAAGACCTTTCACGTGTCATCTGATCGTGTTATATTGTGTTTCATTATTTGGGTCATTGTATGATTTCTTAAGATGACAGAGTTTACTTCTACCCCGTATAACTCTTGCTGTATCTTGGACGTGCCATTTCAGTCTTGTTGTTGGTTTTATTCCTTTTGTCGTACGTGGAAATGAATAAAATTTGATGATGCATAAAATGACGCATAAAACTGGCCCATAATTCCTCTGCGCATGACCCAACAAGGGTAAGAGACTCTTTCATGCGTCGCGCAGCCCATGAAAATCCACCTTCTTTAAAGTCAGGGGTTTATGATGCTGGTTTGAGAGAGAGAGAGAGAGAGAGAGAGAGAGAGAGAGAGAGAGAGAGAGAGAGAGAGAGAGAGAGAGAGAGAGAGAGAGAGAGAGAGAGAGAGAGAGAGAGAGAGAGAGAGAGAGAGAGAGAGAAAGAGAGCTGCCATAACAACACCTTCCTAAGCCCTCGTCAGAGGTTGACCTCAGGTTTGCCTCCACCAATACCTCACATGAGAATGTGGCCGAGTATTACCATGTCTCAGACGAGCAAGATCCACTTATAAAAATCCTTGACTCGAGTCTACCTGTATAGAGTGATCGTGGACGAAATGATTGCTGGTATTTAGCTATAACTGGGTTGTTATCACCTCAAGATCACAAGGAGTTGCTGAAACCATCAAATGTCTTGCATGTCTTATGTCGAGTGATACAGTCTCCTAAGAGGCTTAGGTTCCCGCTACGTGCTAACAACACAGTTGTGTGTTTGGAAACGATGGAACACATGGTTGTAGGAGTTATGATGACCCACAGCGACAACCTGATGTACGAGAAGACAATTCATCTCGAAAACAAACATCACAACCAAGGTCTTTGTTTACAGTGATGGAACCACATAGTTTACACTTGTTTACCATTAATGACGGACCCTTTTGTTTACACTAGTTTATTTACTAGTACTGGGCCTCTTGTTTGCACTATCTAGTTACTAGTACGTGATTTCATCTATTCTACACTGGCATATAATGACGCTGGAACAGCACACAATATCACTACGACTTTTATTAAGAAAAAAATAATCTTCAAATTCGTCATTAATGAAGACACTGTGGTTCAAAAAACGTCCAAAGAGAGAGAAAAAAAAGAAGACAAATTCTATAAAAGACTTTTTCTCCTGATGTAATTTTCTTCCCAGTTAGATTCGACTCTACAAGAGAAACCGATGAGCGAGGAAGATGAAACCGTGGTGGCTAGCTAGCGAGTGCGCTTGGCTAGTGAAGGTGTGTGTGTGTGTGTGTGTGTGTGTGTGTGTGTGTGTGTAATCTTCACACTGGGCTACAGCGTGTGTGTGTGGTTGTAGAGAGCAAGCCCAGCGCGCGCTAGCGTTCATCCTCAGGTAAATGAGAACAATTTTAAACGTTCTTCCGCCAGAGCAAATAGCCACACCGTAGTGCCTAATCTTCCCTGAGGGAGACATTTCCCTAGGCTCAGCTACCTGGCTACAGCTACTCTGTAATTTAAGACGATGAGATAACTCGTTGCATATTGCAAGGCCATTCTAAAGTACTTCATAGCGGCGTAGTAAAGTAACTTGCAAATGTAGAGTAATTTGTAACGGCATGATACAGTAATTTGCAACAGCATAGTAACGGCACTGCAAAGTAACTTACCACAGCATGTTTTAGTATCTTGCAACGCCACAGTAAAGTATCTTGCAACGCCACAGTAAAGTATCTTGCAACGCCACAGTAAAGTATCTTGCAACGCCACAGTAAAGTATCTTGCAACGCCACAGTAAAGTATCTTGCAACGCCACAGTAAAGCACCTTGCAACGCCACAGTAAAGTATCTTGCAACGCCACAGTAAAGTACCTTGCAACGCCACAGTAAAGTACCTTGCAACGCCACAGTAAAGTATCTTGCAACGCCACAGTAAAGTATCTTGCAACGCCACAGTAAAGTATCTTGCAACGCCACAGTAAAGTACCTTGCAACGCCACAGTAAAGTACCTTGCAACGCCACAGTAAAGTATTATGCAACGCCACAGTAAAGTAAGTTGCAACGCCACAGTAAAGTATTATGCAACGCCACAGTAAAGTACCTTGCAACGCCACAGTAAAGTATTATGCAACGCCACAGTAAAGTATCTTGCAACGCCACAGTAAAGTATCTTGCAACGCCACAGTAAAGTATCTTGCAACGCCACAGTAAAGTATCTTGCAACGCCACAGTAAAGTATCTTGCAACGCCACAGTAAAGTATCTTGCAACGCCACAGTAAAGTAAGTTGCAGATGCGCAATAAAGTCGTATGCCACGTCTGACACCGCGGTCAATATGACCGTAAGTCAAACCATCTTCATCACCAGTTATCATGGAAGATGGTTCACATCAGAGCAAGAAGTACCACACACACTCAGACTATAACACACATGATACCATCTTGTGAAGTTATCTTGATTATAGCAGCGGACATAGACAGAGATAGACACAGACAGACACAGACAAAGAGACACAGACAGACACAGACAGACAGACGCGAGTACATAAACACTCAGCATAATCATAGCACTAGATAAACTAGAATATGTACAATTTAAAAGCCATTAGCATACACACGCACACCCTCACGCACATACGTGCAAGGGATACACACACACACACACACACACAGACACACACACACACACACACACATAAACAGACAAACAAGCACTCACAGTCGTTTACTCGCCCCACCAATATAGAACAACTTTGCCTTGCACCACAAGCTGGTCATTAAGAAAAAGTATCACCGTGGTGTAGTGGTTAGCGTTCTCTGACGCATTCACGGGCCGCCCGGGGTCGAGCGGATAGGTTCGAATCCTGGTTGCAGCAGTCGGTCCACAGGCAACCCAACCCTTCATCCACCCTTAGGGGATGGTCGATAAAATGGGTTCCTGGCTCAGGCTAGGATATATATATATATATATATATATATATATATATATATATATATATATATATAGTCAGAGATGGCTTTGATTAGGGCCTCAATTGTCCGTGCCGTCTCAGCTAACATAGAAAAACATTACACACACACACACAAACACAAGGGCCTCAGTGGTGTCATGCTTAGCGTCGTTGACCATGATTCATTCACGGACTCGTCCAAGTTCGAATACTGGGCGCGGTAGTCAACCCACAGGTAATCCCAGCCGTTCATCCTCCCCCAGAGTAAATATTTAGTACACGTAAAAACTTGAGAGACGGGGCAACACAAGCGTAAAACTCTCTCCCGTAACACTGTAACACACACACACACACACACACACACACACACACATGTACTGCATAGTTCAGTGACGGGGTAGTTAAGAAGCCAGGGTTTGGTCTATCGACCCTGCTGGGAACCCAAGGCGTGGTCGTCCCCATAGTTCGTGCGCACCAGAGACAAGGCGGTAATTCACTCCTGCAGAAGCAATTGAATTTCTTCATTTCCCGACGGCACGTGTGTGAGGGACTAGTTAGCGAGGGACAAACATCGCAGAGAATGACGGGTTTTGACTGTCAAACATTTTCTTAAAATTCCTTTCCAAATGACGCAGTAAACTGGTGATGTCATCATCTATACTACAATAAAGACAAATTGCCTTCTACTTTACTATCCTGTCTCCATCTATAGTGGTGGGTGGGGAGGAGCCTTCTGCTGTACTATCCTGTCTCCATCTATAGTGGTGGGTGGGGAGGAGCCTTCTGCTGTACTATCCTGTCTCCATCTATAGTGGTGGGTGGGGAGGAGCCTTCTGCTGTACTATCCTGTCTCCATCTATAGTGGTGGGTGGGGAGGAGCCTTCTGCTGTACTATCCTGTCTTCATCTATAGTGGTGGGTGAGGAGGAGCCTTCTGCTGTACTATCCTGTCTCCATCTATAGTGGTGGGTGGGGAGGAGCCTTCTGCTGTACTATCCTGTCTTCATCTATAGTGGTGGGTGAGGAGGAGACTTCTGCTGTACTATCCTGTCTCCATCTATAGTGGTGGGTGAGGAGGAGCCTTCTGCTGTACTATCCTGTCTCCATCTATAGTGGTGGGTGAGGAGGAGACTTCTGCTGTACTATCCTGTCTCCATCTTTAGTGGTGGGTGAGGAGGAGCCTTCTGCTGTACTATCCTGTCTTCATCTATAGTGGTGGGTGAGGAGGAGCCTTCTGCTGTACTATCCTGTCTCCATCTATAGTGGTGGGTGGGGAGGAGCCTTCTGCTGTACTATCCTGTCTTCATCTATAGTGGTGGGTGAGTAGGAGCCTTCTGCTGTACTATCCTGTCTCCATCTATAGTGGTGAGTGGGGAGGAGCCTTCTGCTGTACTATCCTGTCTCCATCTATAGTGGTGGGTGGGGAGGGGCCTTCTGCTGTACTATCCTGTCTCCATCTATAGTGGTGGGTGGGGAGGAGCCTTCTGCTGTACTATCCTGTCTCCATTTACAATCGTGGGAACGAGAGAGGAGTAATATACCTGAATATCTTTTCTCCATGTATGAAATTTAGGAATTTTGGACACATTTATTCTCCCCCAGCAGCCATCTGTCCTTACCGTGTGGGTGCCACCACAGGGGAAGAGGTAAAATGTGTCATTAATACAGTATATCATCAGGATTATCATCAAACACCAGATAAAGTATACAAAAGTTACTAGTATCATATATGAGAATAATATCATCACATTATTTATGTCTCACGGGCAATGAATGCTGTCTTAGTGATTCATACAAGCCACAATAAATGGGATGATATTTCAAGAAAATGCAGTCGGGATTGGACAGATTTAAGCATCTTATAATTAATGTCTCGCATAGTGAGCAGCCTTAGTGGATTCTGATGAGCCAATCACACACCTATGTCTCTCAAATCCTACATATACTTGATGGAGATGACTGACCAAAATTGGTACGACGGACCTCCTGCAAGAGATTGTCAATGATGATTGTACAGATATAGGATGTTCAAGCACATCAGACAGCAAAATACCTGATGGTCTATGACCAGGTTATCTGCTGGAGGACAGTACATGGGAAGGACAGATAACACAAGATATGATGGTCTATGACAAGGTTATCTCCTTATGGAAAGTACATGGGAAGGACAGATAACACAAGACCTGATGGTCTATGACCAGGTTATCTGCTGGAGAACAGTACATGGGAAGGACTGAGAACACAAGACCTGATGGTCTATGACCAGGTTATCTGCTGGAGGACAGTACATGGGAAGGACAGATAACACAAGACCTGATGGTCTATGACCAGGTTATCTGCTGGAGGACAGTACATGGGAAGGACAGATAACACAAGACCTGATGGTCTATGACCAGGTTATCTGCTGGAGGACAGTACATGGGAAGGACAGATAACACAAGACCTGATGGTCTATGACCAGGTTATCTGCTGGAGGACAGTACATGGGAAGGACAGATAACACAAGACCTGATGGTCTATGACCAGGTTATCTGCTGGAGGACACTACATGGGAAGGACAGATAACACAAGACCTGATGGTCTATGACCAGGTTATCTGCTGCAGGACAGTACATGGGAAGGACAGATAACACAAGACCTTATGGTCTATAACCAGGTTATCTGCTGGTGGACAGTACATGGGAAGGACAGATAACACAAGACCTGATGGTCTATGACCAGGTTATCTGCTGGTGGACAGTACATGGGAAGGACAGATAACACAAGACCTGATGGTCTATGACCAGGTTATCTGCTGCAGGACAGTATATGGGAAGGACAGATAACACAAGACCTGATGGTCTATGACCAGGTTATCTGCTGGAGGACAGTACATGGGAAGGACAGATAACACAAGACCTGATGGTCTATGACCAGGTTATCTGCTGGAGGACACTACATGGGAAGGACAGATAACACAAGACCTGATGGTCTATGACCAGGTTATCTGCTAGAGGACAGTACATGGGAAGGACAGATAACACAAGACCTGATGGTCTATGACCAGGTTATCTGCTGGAGGACACTACATGGGAAGGACAGATAACACAAGACCTGATGGTCTATGACCAGGTTATCTGCTGGAGGACACTACATGGGAAGGACAGATAACACAAGACCTGTTGGTCTATGACCAGGTTATCTGCTGGAGGACAGTATTTGTATTATTACTTTCCTAACATATAGAAAGAGACAGAATGATGCAAATGACATTAGTTCTTACCAGTCATGGATAAGTTACGTGAAAAAAAACAGACGAAAGAATCACATTTCTAAAAATGGAAAATTGTCGTTAGCTTATGACACATCATGCATACATCAGTATGTATACAGGCAAAACCAACAGCTGAACAAATGATAACTGCCTTATGTAAATCCAAGCTGTCATAGCAGAGGAAAACCAGTTTACAAGAAGACAGATCCATGTTGTCAAGGGAAGAGATAATAACTTCGTCTTGCCAACAGACAGGATCTACTTCGCTAAATATATTCTTCCTCTTGTGATTTACTTTCTAATGAAATAGAATCATATTTTGGATATATATTGACAAAACCCAAGACATGAAATAACATAAGGAGAAAGAAATTTTCTGTTCATGTCGAAGATAATACTATAAACCATTTCTAAGGCTCAGTAAAACAGTCCTAAAACTGCTCTCGTATGAGAGGAAACGAAGCATAAAACTGAGATATTTCTTGAGGCTTCACATAAACACTGAAACAATAATTTCGGATCAACTTACTTGCCGCAGTTTTACAGTTCATAAACCGATCGCAAGTCTAAACGAAACAGCCACTCGTGTAGCACGAATCGTGGCTATCATTCGCTGCGAAAAATGGAAAGCAGAATTGCAAAGAATTGTAGCATCAAGACAGCAGTTGGAGAGCGAGTTGAACGGTGTGAGAGTGAGGCTGGTCGAGTTCAAAGCCCCGGTACCGAACGCTGTTTCACTCGGTCCTGCGTGAGAGTGAGGCTGGTAAAGCTCGAAGCTCGGTACCGAACGCTGTTTCACTCGGTCCTGCGTGAGAGTGAGGCTGGTATAGTTCGAAGCTCGGTACCGAACGCTGTTTCACTCGGTCCTGCTTGAGAGTGAGGCTGGTATAGTTCGAAGCTCGGTACCGAACGCTGTTTCACTCGGTCCTGCGTGAGAGTGAGGCTGGTAAAGCTCGAAGCTCGGTACCGAACGCTGTTTCACTCGGTCCTGCGTGAGAGTGAGGCTGGTATAGTTCGAAGCTCGGTACCGAACGCTGTTTCACTCGGTCCTGCTTGAGAGTGAGGCTGGTATAGTCCGAAGCTCGGTACCGAACGCTGTTTCACTCGGTCCTACGTGAGAGTGAGGCTGGTAAAGTTCGAAGCTCGGTACCGAACGCTGTTTCACTTGCTCCTAAGGATTACCATTCGCAGACGCATGAGGAGGTGTTAAACTTGACCAAATCTAATCAAATCTAATCTTGATTTAGATTTTTGGGTGTATTTCTCTATAGCTGGACTGAAAGCTATGACAATACCTTTGATAAACTTCAAGAATGGCTGGTAAGATGTCCACCATGCTTTTTAATGTCTATAAAAATGGTCAGAAAGTTGATATATTAGAAAAATTAGCCAAAGAAAGACTAATTCAATCTGTGTTGAAAAGAGAATCTAATTCTGAAACAAAACTCAAATTGAAACACAAGAACTTAACAAAACACATCACGGAACGATACACAAGCATGGAACGATACACAAACATGGAACGATACACAAACATGGAACGATACACAAGCATGGAACGATACACAAACATGGAACGATACACAAGCATGGAACGAAACACAAGCATGGAACGATACACAAGCATGGAACGATACACAAGCATGGATCAAAATCAGAAAACGAATCCATGGTATTACTGAAATTAAACACGTACGACATTCCTACGAGTCCACGGGGAAAATGAAACACGATAAGTTCCCAAGTGCACTTGCTTGTAATAATCACATCATCAGGGGAGACACAAGAGAGAAATATAAGTCAGTTGATATACATCGAAGAGACGAAGCTAGGACGCCATTTGGTAAACACAAATAGTTGTTACCAGATATGGATCCTCTGGATATTGAGTATAAAGTTATATACAATTACATTTAACATGTAATTTTGCTATACATGTGGCACGACATGTTTCGTGGAGACAATCCACCTCATCATCAGGTGGTGCCAGTACTTAACAAAGTTATTTAAATCCCAACATCACACTTGAGTCCCGCCGTCCAGCACCAATCTGTACAGACCAACCACTGTCCGCTTTGTCTGGCAGTAACCGTTGTAAGGGAGAGTGATTAAGGGGGGTCACGTGGCGGGGGTTGACCTGGGTAGCTGGGTGTGTCTTGAACAACTTTTTATGTTTTCGTGTTTTGTCAATTCTCTCATAATGATTTGGTTAATGCTAGGATGGGCTTTAAAATTGCCTGGGGACAAATTAAAGTTCTTAGTATTAGCAATTAAGACAGATTCAATAACGTTACGTGTGACATAATCAGCAGAGGGGTATAGAATAACGGGATTTTCAAGATCTATGGCCAGGGTGATCATTTTCATGACAATGTTTAGCGATCGCATTTTTGTGGTCATCCCTGCGTACTGCATGACGGTGCCAATAACACCTCTCCGTTACAGTTTTTTCGGTCCAGCCTATATATATATATATATATATATATATATATATATATATATATATATATATATATATATATATATATATATATATACAAGGTTACCATATAGTTTTACTGACAATTCTTATATGTATTTTATGACCGTATTATGACAATATATACAAACTTCAGGATGTACACAACACACCACTCCACTGGCCAGGTTTTCTGGGTGTTCATAAGAGAGAGAAGATTAGCAGTTTGCTTCACAGAAGAGTTCAGTGAGCCAGTGTGTAATGCCTTCCTCCACACTTTAAGAATATTGCTATATTAACACTATTCATGACCACATGGAAAACGAAGCAGGGGAGATATTTCACTTTTATTGCGCTTACTTAAAAGAAAACGTTTGTGCAAATAAAAGGAGACTATTTTTTTCCTCCTAACACTTAGAATGACAAAGAATCATAAGATTTTGAGGAGGTTATGTGAGTTACCCTTCCAGGGAGGGAAGCCATGCCTGCAGAGATTGTGGAGTGGGTTGGTTGCTTGTGTTAGACCCCCCCACCCCCTCTGGTTTGTGTGTGTGTGTGTGTGTGTGTGTGTGTGTGTGTGTGTGTGTGTAGTACACCAACTGATGTAGTGAGTCATGATTCCACATCATCAGTAAAAACATAACTGTCCAATTGGCACACACAAACAGACAGACAGACAGACAGACAGACAGACATATAACATACATACATACACTAAAAAACATATACACGTACATCCATTTACGTTAGAATTGTCACATAAATCAGAAAAGTCATGCAGGTTACATTTACTGTATACATCACTTGACCAGCTCCCCCAACCCTTGTTCAGTTTCATGTTCATAAACTGCTGTGAAAATATTACTTTACTGATGAATGAGATACTTCCCACGACAATGATATATATATATATATATATATATATATATATATATATATATATATATATATATATATATATATATATATATATTTTTTTTTTTTTTTTTTTTTTTTTATACTTTGTCGCTGTCTCCCGCGTTTGCGAGGTAGCGCAAGGAAACAGACGAAAGAAATGGCCCAACCCCCCCCCCCCATACACATGTACATACACACGTCCACACACGCAAATATACATACCTACACAGCTTTCCATGGTTTACCCCAGACGCTTCACATGCCTTGATTCAATCCACTGACAGCACGTCAAACCCTGTATACCACATCGCTCCAATTCACTCTATTCCTTGCCCTCCTTTCACCCTCCTGCATGTTCAGGCCCCGATCACACAAAATCTTTTTCACTCCATCTTTCCACCTCCAATTTGGTCTCCCTCCTCTCCTCGTTCCCTCCACCTCCGACACATATATCCTCTTGGTCAATCTTTCCTCACTCATTCTCTCCATGTGCCCAAACCATTTCAAAACACCCTCTTCTGCTCTCTCAACCACGCTCTTTTTATTTCCACACATCTCTCTTACCCTTACGTTACTTACTCGATCAAACCACCTCACACCACACATTGTCCTCAAACATCTCATTTCCAGCACATCCATCCTCCTGCGCACAACTCTATCCATAGCCCACGCCTCGCAACCATACAACATTGTTGGAACCACTATTCCTTCAAACATACCCATTTTTGCTTTCCGAGATAATGTTCTCGACTTCCACACATTTTTCAAGGCTCCCAAAATTTTCGCCCCCTCCCCCACCCTATGATCCACTTCCGCTTCCATGGTTCCATCCGCTGACAGATCCACTCCCAGATATATATATATATATATATATATATATATATATATATATATATATATATATATATATATTGCAAGAGGTGAAAGTGGTGCGCGTAATCAAGTATTTGCTAATAACCACAAACTGGATAGCTTTGTTGTGGTCAAAATTTGTAAACAGTTCCTGTCCAAACAATTAAATTTCATGACAGACATGATGCCAGACCCGAACACCACCATCTGGTAACGCTTGTTTACCAATGTCGTCTTAGCTACGTCTCTTCCTTGTATATCATCTGACTGTTCTACGTCTTCTATCTCATTCTTGTATCTCCCCTGATGATGTGATCATGACACGAAAGTGCACTTGGGAACTTAACATGTTTCTTTTTCCTGTGGTTATCAGCAAATATATAATTTCATTGTACAACCTAACGACCCCTTTAACGAGGCTGTTGCACATTCGAGCTAAGCTCCAATCAGGAGCAGGGAAACAATAGATCCTTTGGAGCGAAAAGATCCTTTTTGACGCTGTATTTCTTTTCGTCTTTGAATGATGTTACAACCACATCAGGAAGGTGGCTTTCCACTCACATTGTAACTACATGCAGGCGAATTCCCGTAATATATATATATATATATATATATATATATATATATATATATATATATATATATATATATATATATATATATATATATATGAGAGCACACATATGTAAGGGGCAGGTGTGTTACCAGAGTTGATTTAGCAATATCAAGCAGCAACCATGAAATGGGTTTCCAATGTTCATACAGAGCACCACACACTGGAAAACCGCGATAGCATTTCTTCTCGTTTATGGTTCAATTTCGGCGGCGACTGCCTCTCTCAGGGGGGTAATTTGCGGGTAGTCATAGCCCAGGTGGCCGACCGTTCCTTCCTGGTGTCCACGACCGTCCTACGAACTGGTCAGGCGTGTGCGTGTGTGTGTGTGTGTGTGTTACGAGGAGAGAGGTTTACACTCGCATTTTCCCGTCCCTTTTCTTCGTGTCTTAATCTTATACGTACACACCCACATATAAACATCCTAGCCTGCGCTAAGTACCATATCTATCGACCTATCTATTGCCCTCCCCGGGTCTCGAACTCAGGTCCATTACATCGGTGGGTTGGAGAGGGAGCCACTGTACCACGGAGGCCCCTCTGTGTGTTTGTTTTGTTGATATGTTGTCTGGTGTCTATACCACACATGCCTCACTATATAGACTACAAGTATGTCTTTGTTATACTGTTTTTGTTATCTTCTAACGGTGAGGTTGTATGGTAGGCGTCAAGAGGGAGGTTGTATGGTAGGTGTCAACAGGGAGGTTGTATGGTAGGTGTCAAGAGGAAGGTTGTATGGTAGGTGTCAAGAGGAAGGTTGTATGGTAGGTGTCAAGAGGGAGGTTGTATGGTAGGCGTCAAGAGGGAGGTTGTATGGTAGGTGTCAAGAGGGAGGTTGTATGGTAGGAGTCAAGAGGGAGGTTGTATGGTAGGAGTCAACAGGGAGGTTGTATGGTAGGTGTCAAGAGGGCGGTTGTATGATAGGTGTCAAGAGGGCGGTTGTATGGTAGGTGTCAAGAGGGCGGTTGTATGGTAGGTGTCAAGAGGGCGGTTGTATGGTAGGTGTCAAGAGGGAGGTTGTATGGTAGGTGTCAAGAGGAAGGTTGTATGATAGGAGTCAAGAGGAAGGTTGTATGGTAGGTCACCATACGTGTTGTTGATGCTTCACACAACCAGGTTGAGAGAAGCGTCGCAGATGAATCAGACGTTGTACAACACGCGACCTTTACCTGTTGGTGGTTCCAGCTGGAGTTCCACTCCACTCACAACAGTCAGGCCTGACTGGATGACGTAGTGGAATAAGACTGTGTTCGTAAACACTGTCGTACATCGAGTGCGACACAGTAGTGTCATGTCTTGGTCGACCAGGACAGTGGTTCTGGCTGGAGTTGTCTGCCTCACTCCATCTGGTGATCGCGTCTTGTGGCTAAGATCAGACCGTGGCATCTGCTCGTATCAGTTTCATCACACGAGGAAGGGAGAGTCCGCCTGCTCTACCCATGGCGTGGACACGCGTTGAAGGTCGCATGGCGTGGACACGGATAGCAGGTCGCATGGCGTGGACACGGACGGCAGGTCGCATGGCGTGGACACGGACGGCAGGTCGCATGGCGTGGACACGGACGGCAGGTCGCATGGCGTGGACACGGATAGCAGGTCGCATGGCGTGGACACGGACGGCAGGTCGCATGGCGTGGACACGGGTAGCTGGTCGCATGGCGTGGACATGGAAAAGTTGTGTAATGTGGAGTCGCGTGGAGTCGGTACACCCATACACTGTCCCTTACAGTCATGTATCACACTTACATACTTCTACCACACCCACGCCACACTCCTACGGTGATTTCACACTTGTACCACACTTCTCTCTGTCCATATTAACGCCACACTGCCACACTGCTCCCTCACCTACCACACTACACCCTCACAACACCCAGTAACACTACCATCCCACACTACCACAACACCCAGTAACACTACCATCCTACACTACCACAACACCCAGTAACACTACCATCCCACACTACCACAACATCCAGTAACACCACCCTCTCCCCACACGGCTCTGCTGTGGTCGTCTGTGCTTACCCTGGAGGCAAAATATTAGATGGTGACGACATTTACATGACCTACCAAGCAGTCTCTCTCTCTCTCTCTCTCTCTCTCTCTCTCTCTCTCTCTCTCTCTCTCTCTCTCTCTCTCTCTCTCTCTCTCTCTCTCTCTCTCTCTACGAGGAAGTCACAGAAATCTACCTGAACAATTATCGAGGTAGAGGCGTGTGTGTGTGTGTGTGTGTGTGTGTGTGTGTGTGTGTGTGGACACTGCCTGACGTAACCTGGCCACCGTCATCAGCTACGACCAATCACCTGTTCAGGAAACGCGTCCAAGTTGCGTCAGGATGGAGACCAATATTACGTCTTGAGGTTGTAAATTTCTGGCACCGATCTCTGAGCTTTCCTCGACATACGACATTCCTACGACACGAGGTTACGACAGATCTCTGAATGATCCCGGGGATCTCGGAGATACGACAATGAAGTAACGACAAAGTACCAATATCGTTGTTTCACCGAGATGTGACCTTGTGGTTACGTCACACTGTTGATAGCGGGGTTTACCTAGATACAACACTGAAGTTTACGACAAGGCAGCGCTGCCGGTGTTTCCTGAAATACGACACTGAAGTTACGACAGAGTATAGATGCCATCGTATCCTTGTGGTACGACATTGAAGTTACGACAGAGCACTGATGCCCAGGATTACCGTAGACACGACATATCGAAATTACGACAGTCAAAACCACGGAACGACAGGTCGTCTCTGGGACAGAGGTCCATACGAGCCAACGACCGGTGTAGCAGCGGCGGAGGTTACGACACCATTGTAATGTCAGACTGACGCATACCAAGACTCCACCGTCACTCAGATGAGGTGATTACGAATCATTAATGTATGGGAGGAACCTCTCCATCACACACCCACCTACAGGGATGAGGGAAGCATGAGGGAGCGTGGGAGGAGGGAGGCATGAGGGAGTGGGGGAGGAGGGAGGCATGAGGGAGCGTGGGAGGAGGGAGGCATGAGGGAGCGTGGGAGGAGGGAGGCATGAGGGAGCGTGGGAGGAAGGAGGCATGAGGGAGCGTGGGAGGAAGGAGGCATGAGGGAGCGTGGGAGGAGGGAGGCATGAGGGAGCGTGGGAGGAGGGAAGCATGAGGGAGCGTGGGAGGAGGGAAGCATGAGGGAGCGTGGGAGGAAGGAGGCATGAGGGAGCGTGGGAGGAAGGAGGCATGAGGGAGCGTGGGAGGAAGGAGGCATGAGGGAGCGTGGGAGGAGGGAAGCATGAGGGAGCGTGGGAGGAGGGAGGCATGAGGGAGCGTGGGAGGAGGGAGGCATGAGGGAGCGTGGGAGGAGGGAGGCATGAGGGAGCGTGGGAGGAGGGAGGCATGAGGGAGCGTGGGAGGAGGGAGGCATGAGGGAGCGTGGGAGGAGGGAAGCATGAGGGAGCGTGGGAGGAGGGAGGCATGAGGGAGCGTGGGAGGAGGGAGGCATGAGGGAGCGTGGGAGGAGGGAAGCATGAGGGAGCGTGGGAGGAGGGAGGCATGAGGGAGCGTGGGAGGAGGGAGGCATGAGGGAGCGTGGGAGGAGGGAGGCATCTCTGGTGACCTGGCTGAGCCATACAGTGGTCACAATGACTTCTTGACCCTCACCCAACCCATCATCGCGCCTCCCATCTCCACCCACCTCACACCTACACCTCATGGGGTCATATGGGCAGCTATAACTCCTACAAGCGAGGGTTGTAGCCTTCGTATCCTACAAGCGAGGGTTGTAGCCTCCGCATCCTACAAGCGAGGGTTGTAGCCTTCGTATAAGACACGCGCCACAACCTCATGGGGTCATATGGGCAGCTATAACTCCTACAAGCGAGGGTTGTAGCCTTCGTATCCTACAAGCGAGGGTTGTAGCCTCCGCATCCTACAAGCGAGGGTTGTAGCCTCCGCATCCTACAAGCGAGGGTTGTAGCCTTCGTATAAGACACGCGCCACAACCTCATGGGGTCATATGGGCAGCTATAACTCCTACAAGCGAGGGTTGTAGCCTTCGTATCCTACAAGCGAGGGTTGTAGCCTTCGTATCCTACAAGCGAGGGTTGTAGCCTTCGCATCCTACAAGCGAGGGTTGTAGCCTTCGCATCCTACAAGCGAGGGTTGTATCCTTCGCATCCTACAAGCGAGGGTTGTATCCTTCGCATCCTACAAGCGAGGGTTGTAGCCTTCGTATCCTACAAGCGAGGGTTGTAGCCTTCGTATCCTACAAGCGAGGGTTGTAGCCTTCGCATCCTACAAGCGAGGGTTGTAGCCTTCGCATCCTACAAGCGAGGGTTGTAGCCTTTCGTATAAGACGTGCCACAACCTCGGCCAGATCTACGACCTCGTAAAACATTCAAAATGTTGATGAATTCGAGAAAACACACGCGTGACGTAGTGTGTTCACTAGACACCACTGACGTCATCGAGTTTACGACACAGCCAGCGACAATACGTACAAGGGACGTATATTGCCAGATGATGGACGGTGCATTACGACAACCACAGACGTTAAGGTACAACTAAGATAACACATACACTTACGTCTCGATTATGAGACGTTCACGCAACGATGGATTATATCACTGCAGCTTCTGAAATGTGGATTATATCACTGCAGCTTCTGAAATGTGGATTATATCACTGCAGCTTCTGAAATGTGGATTATATCACTGCAGCTTCTGAAATGTGGATTATATCACTGCAGCTTCTGAAATGTGGATTATATCACTGCAGCTTCTGAAATGTGGATTATATCACTGCAGCTTCTGAAATGTGGATTATATCACTGCAGCTTCTGAAATGTGGATTATATCACTGCAGCTTCTGAAATGTGTTGGTTCGTACGTTCTCTGATGAGGTTGTGATGAACGCTCATGTCTGACGTACGTGGAGAGAATTCAACCCTTGTGTTGGTCCGTCTCTTAACCTGGCCAGTTACGACCCATTACAGTTACGACACATCTTAACCTGGCCAGTTACAACCCATTACAGTTACGACACATCTTAACCTGGCCAGTTACAACCCATTACAGTTACGACACATCTTAACCTGGCCAGTTACAACCCATTACAGTTACGACACATCTTAACCTGGCCAGTTACGACCCATTACAGTTACGACACATTTTAACCTGGCCAATTACGACCCATTACAGTTACGACACATTCTAACCTGGCCAGTTACGACCCATTACAGTTACGACACATTCTAACCTGGCCAGTTACGACCCATTACAGTTACGACACATTTTAACCTGGCCAATTACGACCCATTACAGTTACGACACATTTTAACCTGGCCAATTACGACCCATTACAGTTACGACACATTTTAACCTGGCCAATTACGACCCATTACAGTTACGAGACATTCTAACCTGGCCAATTACGACCCATTACAGTTACGACACGTTTTACAATATGAGCCTCACTGACCCACTACACTTACGACACATCTTACGACAGTATGTACGAGGTTCCATCTCCACACTGCATTCTGCTGTACCTTCTCCAGCAACTCGAAGAGACTAAGCTAATGTTCAGCTTGGGTCGGCCATACGCCGAATACGTCCCCCTCCCGTGTGATTATATACACATAGGTAACAGCTTCCCGTGTGACGTATACATATCTAGCAGCTCTACATGGTATACATACACACGGGAGCTTCCCGTGTGACGTACATACACACGGCAGCTTCCTGTGTGACGTACATACACACGGCAGCTTCCCGTGTGACGTACATACACACGGCAGCTTCCTGTGTGTCGCACATACATATAGCAGCTTCCTGTGTGACGTACATACACACGGCAGCTTCCCGTGTGACGTACATACACACGGCAGCTTCCTGTGTGACGTACATACACACGGGAGCTTCCCGTGTGACGTACATACACACGGCAGCTTTCCGTGTGACGTACATACACACGGCAGCTTCCCGTGTGACGTACATACACACAGCAGCTTCCCGTGTGACGTACATACACACGGCAGCTTTCCGTGTGACGTACATACACACGGCAGCTTCCCGTGTGACGTATGCAAAGTCGTCGGCTTCACCGAGTCGAGAGTAAATAGAGGAGTAGGTCGTCCCAGGTGGGCCCGAGGTGTGTGATAACCAGATCCCACACACTGTAGACATCTCTCACTCACTCCCTCACTCTCACACTCTCACACTCACTCTCTCTCTCTCTCTCTCTCTCTCTCTCTCTCTCTCTCTCTCTCTCTCTCTCTCTCTCTCTCTCTCTCTCTATCTCTTACACCATTCCTCCCTCCCTGTCTTTCACCCTCCCTCCCTCCCTCTCTCTCCATCCCTTCCTCCCTCCTTCCTTCCCTCCCTCTCTCCCTCCCTCCCTCCCTCTCTCCCTCTCCCTCCCTCCCTCCCTCGCCCGAGGGAGAACACATTAACAAGGGATTCAACCCCTTAAATCACTGATTGCCCCACCTACCACGCCATCTGTGACACAGTCAGGCAACTACCACGAAGAAGAAGTACATTAACTACACTGATGGAATTCCTTCATGATAACACGACAGTGGTCCAAACCTGAAGCAATACTGATCACTCGTACTTCAGTGGATGTCTAATTCCTTCATGATGGAGGTCGTCATCAACCCCCCCCCCCCTGACGTGGCTCTGTGTCAGACATCTCATAATTCCATTCGCTTAATTTTCTGGGATTCGATTTTTTTCTGTTTTTTTCTCATCAAATGAGTTAGTCGTTGTGGTATTGTATGGGAGTGATATGCTAATTACCTCTTTACATTTTCTTTTTTTTGTCGTAATTAAGATGTTGGCTACCACCAGCAGTGCAGACGGGGAGGATGTGGTCATGATCCTGCTACTGGACGTAGCGTAGTCTTGCTGCTGTCAGAGCTAATGGAAAAAGTGTCCTTGAGTAACTCACAAGAGAGGGGACCTGGGTAACTCACAAGAGAGGGGTCCTGGGTAACTCACAAGAGAGGGGTCCTGGGTAACTCACAAGAGAGGGGTCCTGGGTAACTCACAAGAGACGGGTCCTGGGTAACTCACGAGAGAGGGGTCCTGGGTAACTCACAAGAGAGGGGTCCTGGGTAACTCACAAGAGAGGGGTCCTGGGTAACTCACAAGAGAGGAGTCCTGGGGTAACTCACGAGAGAGGGGTCCTGGGTAACTCACAAGAGAGGGGTCCTGGGGAACTCACAAGAGAGGGGTCCTGGGTAACTCACAAGAGAGGGGTCCTGGGGAACTCACAAGAGACGGGTCCTGGGTAACTCACAAGAGAGGGGTCCTGGGTAACTCACAAGAGACGGGTCCTGGGTAACTCACAAGAGAGGGGTCCTGGGTAACTCACAAGAGACAGGTCCTGGGTAACTCACAAGAGAGGAGACCTGGGTAACTCACAAGAGAGGGGTCCTGGGTAACTCACAAGAGAGGGGTCCTGGGTAACTCACAAGAGACGGGTCCTGGGTAACTCACAAGAGAGGGGTCCTGGGTAACTCACAAGAGACGGGTCCTGGGTAACTCACAAGAGACGGGTCCTGGGTAACTCACAAGAGACGGGTCCTGGGTAACTCACAAGAGACGGGTCCTGGGTAACTCACAACATACAGATAACAATCTGATTAATTTCAGTTTCAAACTGGTAAGCTCTGACGTTTCATCCTTGTTTACCAAAGTTCCAGTTGTTGATTTCTTACAATATTTGGTCGAGGTTGTGGACAGCGGCAGGAAGTGGACCAAGACTCAACTGTTCATGTATAGAATTTATTAATTTCTGGTTATGGTCTCGAAGAATATTAACGAGAAATATGTGTTCAAGTCACACCCTGGAGGAGGTTATCTTTAAATATATATACTGAAACGAAACGTGGGGAGGTTCCAATTTGATCTCTCTCTCTCTCTCTCTCTCTCTCTCTCTCTCTCTCTCTCTCTCTCTCTCTCTCTCTCTCTCTCTCTCTCTTTCAATTTGCGGCCAAGAGAATGTTATGACAGGCGGGGGAAATTCCCATATACGGAAGTCGATTCGTATTTTCATTGTAAACCCGGTCTCTGGGACGGAAGGGAGAGAGAGAGAGAGAGAGAGAGAGAGAGAGAGAGAGAGAGAGAGAGAGAGAGAGAGAGAGAGAGAGAGAGAGAGAGAGAGAGAGAGAGGTACGGATGTTCACACATCAGTTCAGGGGTATATCTGTTGTGGTGAACGTTGTTGAACAAGCGATATGAGCCGGTATGAGCCATATATATATATATATATATATATATATATATATATATATATATATATATATATATATATATATATATATATATATATATATATATATATATATAGTAATGAAAATGGGAGGTGTGGTTACGAAAGAGGGTCAACACAGACACGTAACTCCTGCTGTACTTGCAGTACTGGATGGAAGTGGCCATCATGACGTAGAGGAATGAACAAAGTGCAGATATGTTCTTGTGGTGGGATGGAGAGGGATGATGGTGTGGGTGGATCAGGCGCGGTGAGAATACGTTGTGGTGATGTGTGATATATGAGGAATACCTGGGTTATGTCCCTCGTAAATGAGGAACGGCGTATTTATGAGGCAAAAGAGGGTACGAGCAGATCAGAGTAAAGAGGGACGCTCCATCATGTTATGGTGAGGGAGGGAGGGATCGAACCCGAGGCTTCACAATGTACCATGAACCAGAAAATATGTGTTAGGAAAAATGTTAGTGTGTGTGTGTATGATGCCAGGAGAGGCGAGGGATCTGTGCTGGTCCACACTGGCTCTGAACTTGGGGCATTATCATTATCACGAACATTATATGATCCACTTATATTGCTAACGCAACTTATCGAATTTCTATTAACCTAAATCCTGGTGCAGTGTTATCTCCAGCGGCTGGCATAGTGCGCATATATATATATATATATATATATATATATATATATATATGGATTTGCACGATGGGTAAACATAGATGGAAGCTTTTCAACTACATATCTCTAATGCTTCAGCTTGTGCAAACGTTCTTGTCAGAGAGAGTGAGCAAAGTACAAGAGACCCCATTACTACATCCCCGCAGGTCACAGCTTCACCTCGCTGGACACCACACTGTCTTCCTCCAAGGTCGTCTCGATCTCTTATCAGGTTTCCTGCTTCTTCCTCCCATATCCTGTTGCCGCTGCTCTCGCTGCCGGCCTGGCCAAACGTACGAAATGTTCCCTGATGTTGTTGTGATTCTAATCTCTCAAGCACATGTGGGCCACCTTTAATGCTCCTAAGCATTACTGGGCCACTTCTAATGCTCCTGAACACATATATGCTGCTTCTAGTACTCTAAAGTATATGTGTAATGCTTCTATGCTTCTAAGTACATGTGTGCTGCTTCTAATGCTCCTAAACATATGTGTGCTGCTTCTAATGCTCCTAAACATATGTGTGCTGCTTCTAATGCTCCTAAGCATATGTGTGCTGCCTCTAATGCTTTTCGCATGTGTTCGCTGAATCCTTAATGAATTTCTTGAGCCTCTTGTGGATAACATGCGTATTCGAACCCTATAAAGACATACAACACCTTAATGTCCACTGATTCTCCTGGCTATACCTCGACCAGTTTCAATATAGTATATGGCCAGACATCCACATACCAGCCACCAAGATACCCTCACTCGCTACTTCCGCCACTTCTTGCATTGGAAAGCGACAACGTGGTTGAAGTATCAAAGATAATTGTGAAGTACACGGTGTACCTTGCATTGGATGGCCGTCCGTGTACTATGGGTATACAGGATGATGTATAATGAAACGAATCATTGAATATATAATTAATACACATAATCCATTCATCTTGTTCAGGTCAGACATACTGTAAGGTTCAGTTATGTTGGGTATCTTACGAATGCTGTTACATCTGAGGTGGGGGCACGTTTGTAATGTCTTCTTATACACTGCCCATTTGTCCATCCTGTTCAGAAAACATAATATAATCCTCGAAAATGAGGAAAGAGATCGTTTCTCACTGAAGATTTTGCATATAAGCCGTCATTTCCCGTGTATCACTCGTGGTCAGAATATAATCGTAACATAATATCTTAATGACGCAAGTCTGCCATTAAAGAGATGGAGAGAGGCGGCACATCAGGGCTGACCAGACCTGGGTGGTGTGGAGACTCATACCATAAAACCTCGTCACTGGCACTGATGTGTGCAGGCCTCCCCCGCTCCTCCCCTCGAAGTCTGAGGTGGTCAGGCGCATGATGATGACGATGACAAGTTATGCCAATGGCTTAAGTTTGCATCTTATGCAGATGTTATGGACGGGTTTTGCTGCTTGCGGAGGTCGTGTATATATCGGTTTGAAGCGACGGGGTATGGCATCGCTTTTACGATGGTAGTGAGGGGCCAAGCGTGTACCCTTCCGTGTAGGCGTCTTGTCAACTATGTAAATATTCTGTATCATCAATGCTGGTCATACGGGCCGATATCTTCACTACTCTTTGAAGCCAAAAATGTATCTCAAACCATCGTAACAGCTTCTTGCGTCTCAATCGTCCTGATATTTCTCTCTCACGACCTTTGAAGATGGAGGACTGTGTGGTCCAGGATACAAGGCACTGATCAACCCACCACCACGGCAGACGTGGCCCAACGGCGTCATGTTCTCCAACTTCTTTCTCCCCTGACCAGAGCTGCTCCTGGTCTGGACCAGACAGCCAATCCACGACGAGTAAGTTCATCACAGTTTCCAGTATCTGATCCTTCCAGTTCATCGTTATTGCTGGATGTTTGAAATTGTGTTTCACGAATTATAATAATCTTTGAGTTATTCTATCGATATTCTTTATCTGTTCTTATGTTTGTTGGAGGACAGCAACATAACGGCGGACAGGAAGGGATGATTGACGAGAGGTGATGCCTGGGGAATGAATGCGACGAAGGATTTGATTCCATTCTGGTTAGCAGAGACGAGGAAGATGAGCCATCTTTATTCCCCCCACCTCCAGCAGACTGTAAGCCTACTCCTCTCCTCAAGACTCTTGCATTCACCTCACCACTCCATCGATAAGCAGATCAAACAGCCATGGCGACATCATACACCCCTGCCGCAGACCCACCTTCACCTAGAACCACTCACTCTCCTTTATACCTACTCGCACATACGCCTTAGTCCATTCATGAAGACTCCTTGCTGTTCGTACTCGCTCTCCTCCCACAACATAGATTTGTGACACCTTTCACAAAGCATCGCTGTCAACCCCATCATATAATTTCTCCAGATCCATAAATGCCAAATACGAAACCTTCTCTTTCTCTTAGTATTTCTGACACACATGTACTTTAAATCAAACACTTGATCCACTATCCTCTACCACTCCTGAAACCACGCTGTTCCCTCCCAGTGTGACGATCTGTACATTCCCTGTGGTTCACAGCGAACCGATGAGAGCTTCTGAGCACAGACATCCAGTCCACTTGCCCACCCTCCCCTACCGCTTACCTCCACCATCCAGCAGGAGATCAACCAGAGTCGATTCAACTCAAAATAGAGAGCGACGTCGGTCGCTACTCCCTGCCAGAGGGAACCTCTTCGGCAGACGACCTATCAAAGACGAAGCGATCAGACACCAGGGAGCTGGTTGGTACAGAAGGAGGGAGGGAGAACGCCTCCAGCGGAGGGCTGAAGGAGGCTGGTACAGAGGGAGGGAGGGAGAACGCCTCCAGCGGAGGGCTGAAGGAGGCTGGTACAGAGGGAGGGAGGGAGAACGCCTCCAGCGGAGGGCTGAAGGAGGCTGGTACAGAGGGAGGGAGGGAGAACGCCTCCAGCGGAGGGCTGAAGGAGGCTGGTACAGAGGGAGGGAGGGAGAACGCCTCCAGCGGAGGGCTGAGGGAGGCTGGTACAGAGGGAGGGAGGGAGAACGCCTCCAGCGGAGGGCTGAAGGAGGCTGGTACAGAGGGAGGGAGGGAGAACGCCTCCAGCGGAGGGCTGAAGGAGGCTGGTACAGAGGGAGGGAGGGAGAACGCCTCCAGCAGAGGGCTGGAGGAGGCCAGGAATGACTCGTTTAGGAGGCCAGGTAGAGGGAAGACGACAGTAGAACATCTGGCCCAGGGGGCAGTGAGAGGTAGGAAAATTAATTTCAGTACGTGATGGTGGGACTTCAGACGGCCTGACTGAAGTGCATGAGGAAGTAAGGTGCTTGTTGCAGGAGCAAGAGGAGATGTGAAGGAAAGATAGGGACCTGGGACGTCTGGTGGGACAAGGAGGACAAATGGCGGAATAATTCCTCTAAGACGGGAAGGTTCTGTGCTATACCTGGTGATGTGAGGGACCTTTGTTGGTCACCCCTCACAGTATACAAGGTTCAGGTCCAGGTTACCACGCCTGCTAGTTGTATGGGTAAATATTTCCAGTTTGACCATTCTCAGGTGACGCAAGCTATGTGGACCAGTGCTATCAACCAGTATCTCTCGCTGATACACAAACTAAACATCATTCATCATTGTGCTAGATACTGAGGGTGACTGAAACACATGTTCCCTCACTCATCTGCAATCGTAACCTAGAAAAAATCTAGATGGGATGATCCCTCTTCCTACTCCAGTAAGGCCAGTGTTAGTGTGGACTAAAGTGGTAATATCGCCCTACACACCATCCATGAGGGTAGCTCTGTCTGACCCTGTTCCCCAGCGAAGGGGCAGAGCCAAACGTCCATATTCGACCTGAATAACAGACTTCCTGACGAACCTGGTGGCTTACCCTTCACTCCAGAATAAACACAGGCCCCCTGCTGACCCCAGTATAGCTGGAGGGAAGCCGTGGTTGGTCTGTACAGATTGGTGCTGGACGGCGGGACTCAAGTGTGATGTTGGGATTTAAATAACTTTGTTAAGTACTGGCACCACCTGATGATGAGGTGGATTGTCTCCACGAAACATGTCGTGCCACATGTATAGAAAAATTACATGTTAAATATAATTGTATGAACTACTAATGTACGGTTTCACCTTCATATATATATATATATATATATATATATATATATATATATATATATATATATATATATATATATATATATATATATCCAGGGTCTAGCACGACCTTTTCACTTCATCAATATTCCAAGTCAGCGCAACATGACCCAAGTCTGACCTTGTGTTGGCTCGTACTGCCGCTGCTGCTGGCTGGAGCGCACGTGAGAATTTCTACTTCGTCAATTCCACTTTATAGATAATGTGATTCTCCTACTGTTGCCAAGCAGGTATAGTGGGACACAGTAAACATACGCCTTAAATGAATCCCTTAAATATAGACAAAACAGATCTGAATGGACAAGGAACTTCTTTTAGTAATATAATATAAGTAATATAATATAATATAATATAATATGATATAAGTAATATAGTTATATAATACAAGAAATCTTTACTTAGGCTATGGTGGTTCTAGTTTGTGAGTAACGGAACAATCTCTCGATATCAGGCAAAGATTTCTAATTTGTGTAAAATGAAAACGTTCAATCAAAAAGCACCAACCACCTCACGACATTGTCCTCGCCAACGTGAGTTTACCCAACATCAAAGGTAGAATCTTCGATCCAGTGGAGAGCCAAAACACATACTATCATAACAATAACACATATGGAAAATACCTCCTGCATAGAAGGATCGAGAGGTTACCTAACACATGATCTCCAGCTACAGCCACGGCTCGCGTGCCCTGAACCTGGGAGCTGAGATGTGTTCATACTCCCCTCACAGCTCACATA